>NC_056746.1:530915722-531139339 GCF_019279795.1 Protopterus annectens
CCTTGGTCATTAATGGAATAGGAGGAAATGCATACACTGTCAGATTTCTCCAGCTGAAAGAGAGGGCGTCCACTTTCCACGCTTGTGGGTGGTATGTCCTTGAGCAGAATTTCTTCAGTTGATGATTGTGGGGGGATGCAAATAGATCTATGTCCGGGCTCCCCCAAGATTGTGTTATCTGTTGGAAAATGTCTGGGTGCAGCATCCATTCGTGTGCATCCATGATATTCCTGCTTAAGTTGTCCGCCAGTGTATTGTCCTTCCCTGGCACAAGCTGAGCTTGTAGCTGTATATTGAGTTTCAAGGAAAGATCCCATAGATTCATTGCCAGTCTGCAAAGAGGGTAAGAATGGGTACCTCCTTGCTTGTTTATGTACCACATAACTGTGGTGTTGTCTGTCCTTATTAGTAGATGGCCTTGATGCAGAAAGAGTTTGAAGGCCTCGATTGCATGTATCACTGCTAGCATTTCTTTTGATTTATGTGCATGCGTAGCTCCTTTCGTGACCACTGTCCTTGGATACCTCTGCCCTCCATGTGTGCTCCCCAACCTAGGTCTGAAGCGTCTGTTGTAATAGTTTGGGAGGTTTTGGCTTTGTGAAGGGCAACCCTCTGTTGGACTGGCTGGCCTGAGCCCACCACAGAAATTCCTTGTGAAGGCATGGAATGAGTGGGATTAAAGTTTCCAAACTGTGACTGTGCTGAGTCCATAAACTCCTTAGGTACCACTGTAGCTTTCTCATATGTAGCCTTGCTTGTGGAATCAAAAGAATACAGGATGCCATGTAACCCAGGGCCTGCAGGATTTTCCTTGCAGTCAGCTGAGTTTGTCTTGTCAGATTCTTGAAGTAATCCGGTAGTTGACTTTGTTTTTCTTCTGTGAGATAAGCCATAAGGGCCTGTAATTCAGATACCCTTCTTGCTGAAGTGATTGCTAAAAGGAAAGCTGTTTTCCAAGAAAGGACTTTTAAATCTGCAGTAGCAGCTGGCTCGAAAGGAGGAAGAGTGAGTTTCTCCAAGACAAAGTTAAGGTCCCAGGCTGGAGTTGGAGCTCTCCTGGGTGGCCTTACATTTTTGGCCCATCTAAAGAACTGCTTGAGCAGTGGGTGAGAGAAGAGGGGAGGCTCTGTGTTATAATGAGCTGAAACGGCTGAGGCATGAATTTTGATGGAGGAAAAGGACAATCCCTTATGAAGCATCTCAGTCAAGCATTGTAGAATCTGAGGTAAATTGAGTGCTGCTGTGCTCATCCATTGAGACTGGTTCCAGGCACAGAGTCTTTTCCATTTTGCAGCATAAGATTTTCTAGTACTAGGCCTCCTTGCCTCTAAAATGATATTGATCACTGATTTACTGAGGGATGGTAAAGGAGAGCTTAGGTAATTAGCCAGGCTGCTAGGTTCAGGGTTTGCAGATGAGGGTGCAGAATCTGGTTCTCCTGCTGAGACAACAGGGAAGGAGTCTGAGGCAGGTGCCATGGGGCCAAGCGTGACACACTGCGCAAGAGTGGGTACCAGTATTGGCGTGGCCAGTCTGGTGCAATTAAAATCGCCCTTAGCTTGTCCTGTTTAATCTTTAGTAATACTTTGGAGAGCAGAGGCAGAGGAGGAAAGGCATAAACTGACAGGTTTTTCCAGCTGAAGGACAGAGCATCCACTTTCCAAGCTAGCCTGCGGGGAATCCTTGTGCAAAATTTGTCCAATTGATGGTTCTGCGGGGAGGCAAACAGGTCTATATCTGGGCTCCCTCACTTGCTTGTCAACATGTTGAAAATCCTTGGTTCCAGTTTCCACTCGTGTGGGTCCATGAGGTTTCTGCTTAGTCCGTCTGCCAGTGTATTTAGTTTTCCTGGCAGGAATTGAGCTTGTAGATTCACTTGGTAGCTCATGGCTGTGTTCCACAATGCCATAAATAGTCTGCAGAGGGAGTAAGAATGTGTACCCCCCTGCTTATTTACGTACCACATGACACTGGTGGTGTCCGTCTTTACCATTAGTTGTCCTGCAATGTGGTCCTTGAAGGCTGTCAGAGCATTCTGTACAGCTAACATTTATTTTTGATTTATGTGCAGGTGCATTTGACTTGGTTTTCATTTGCCCTGAATGAACTTACCTGCCAGATGAGCCCCCCCATGCATAGTCTGATGTGTCTGTTGTTAAGATTTGGGCAGCAGGGGGTAGTGTGAATGGCAGTCCCTTGTTTTGGTGGCAGGCCTCTGCCCACCAGAGGAACTCTAGGCGTAGGTAAGGTATGATAGGAATCATTGCTTCTAGATCCTAAGAATGCTGGCACCATAGGCTTTTGAGATACCACTGTAGAGTCCTCATATGCAGCCTTGCATATGGAATTAGAAGAATGCAGGAGGCCATGAACCCCAAGGCTTGCAGTATTTGCCTTGCAGATAGCTGGGTTTTTGTGGCCAACTGTTTGACGTAGGTTGTCGAATGAATCCATTTCTCTGGCGTGAGGAAAGCCATCTGGGAAGTTGTATTCAAGTCTGCTCCCAGGAATATAATTTGTTGATAGGGTACCATGTTTGATTTTCTTTTCATTTATGGTGTACCCCAGACAAGTCAGCACCCTTTGAACAAAAGCCAGATGATTCAAAAGTATGTCCTGGCTTTCTGCCCAATTAGACAATCGTCCAGGTATGGGTATATTTGAACATTTCTTTGCCTGCAAAATGCAATGACTGGAGCAAGGCACTTTGTGAATACCCTGGGCGCAGTAGAGAAGCCGAAGGGCAGTGCAGAGAACTGATAGTGCATGTAGCCTGCTTTGAAGCGTAGGTATCTTCTGCAAGACTCCCTGATAGGGATGTGCAGGTACACTTCTTTTAAGACTAGTGTTGCCAACCAGGCATCTTTGCCTAGCATAGAAAGCAGCTGATGAAGAGTCAGCATCTTGAATTTTGGAATCACAAGAAAGGTGTTTAGAGTAGAAAGGTCCAGGACAGGACGCCAAGAATTGTCTTTTTTGGGTACCAGGAAAAGTCTCGAATAGAAACCTTCTCCCTTTTCCTCTTCTGGTACCAACTGAATAGTCCCCATGCTTAAGAGAGAGAGTACTTGATTTTGGGCCTCTGCCCAGTGATTTGGGGGTAGAAAAGGCCACCCGCTTGGTGTTGGTAACGTCTGGAAGTGAAATCTGTATCCTTGGGACACTATATTTAAAACCCATTTGTCGTGGGTAATGAGTTCCCAGTTTTTTGCCTGCAGACCAATCTTTCCGCCTAAAAGGAGCATTCAGCTGGGAGGTGCTTGGAAGTTTTAAAAGCAAGTCATTGAGACAGTTTTCCATAGGAGGGAGTCTTACTACTCCCAGATTTGGATGCGGAAACCCCAAACTGCTTAGTCTTGTGTGTCCCCTGGGACTGAAACCTGGGGTTTCTGCTGTGTCTGGGTTTGGATTGAGAAGACCTGGAAGGGGCTGGAAAGGACCAATTCTTAGAGGGCCAATGCCTACTAAATCTTGGAGGCTGAACCTATAAGAAATCTTTAACAGTTTGCATAGATTTAGCTTTAGCTTCAATCTTTTTAAGAACTTCCTCAGTTTTGTTGCCAAACAGACGGTCCTGGTTTAAGGGAGCATCCAACAGTTTAGCTTTAACATGATCAGGCAAAGATTGCTCCTTAAGCCGAGCATGCCTTCTGAGGATAGACCCAGTAACAGCAGCCCAGCAAAAGGCCTCTAATGAATCAAATCCACATTGCAAAGTATGTTTTCCAACCTGTTCAGCAGAATGCATTAAATCCTGTAATTCTTTGTTTTCAGCACAGTCAGGAATCAACATCATTTTCTGTTCGAACAATCCAATAACATGTTGTTGATACTTTAACATATGAAACTGGCAGTTTAAAGCCCTAAAGACCAAGGCTGCAGAAGGGTAAACCTTCTTACTCCATCTATATGAGTCTCTATCAGAAGGGGTAGGATTTTTAGCAGTAGAAGCCTTAATGCCCTTGTGTCCCTGTGAAATAGTCTCTGGATCCGCAATAGGATTTTTAAAAAGGAACTTGTGTGAATCAGAAAAGTACAGTTTTGTACCTACCATAAATGTAGATGTCCGATAGGTATGCATCTGCAGTCATCACATGTGGGATGTCCTGCCTCATACAGCCCTTTGGTCGGCCGGATTCCAAAGTCTGGGTCCGGCGTCGGCTGATGTCGCCCTTTCCCCGACGTCAGAGCGCCTGGGGTATAAAAGTGTCAGCAGATGCCATCTTCCTCAGTTTTTCTTGCCCCAGATGCCAGGTGCCCTCTAAGGAAGGCTAAATTTGGAGAAAAGCAATAAATTCCAAACATGCACAAAAATATATATATATATATATATATATATATATATATATATATATATATATATATATATATAACAAATACACCATAATAGATAACCCCAGCTAGCTATGAGAGGGATAAGTACCCAATAAATACCACAGAGGGGAAGGAGGGAGGGTAAACCTGACTGCAGATGCATACCTATCGGACATCTACATTTATGGTAGGTACAAAACTGTACTATGTCCTTCAAGGATGCATCTGCAGTCATCACATATGGGTAGAATACCATAGCCAATCTGGGGGTGGAGGATCTAGCTAAAGGATGGTGTAGCTAAAATGCCCTGCAGGACTGCCGTAGCAAAGCCTGCTCTGGATATGGAATATAAAGGTAAATTGTAATGCTTGGAAAATGTATGCACGGAGCTCCATGTAGCAGCTTCTAAAATGTCCTTGGTAGCCACCCCTCTTAAGAAGGCTGTGGAGGTGGCTGTGGCTCTGGTGGAATGAGGTCTAGTGTTAGCAGGCACAGTTTTTCCATGAAAGGAGTAACAAAAACGAATGCAATTCCCTATCCATTTTGAAATTGTCTGTTTGGAAATTGGTTTTCCTTGTGCACCAGCGGCATATGCTACAAACAGCTGATCAGTTTTTCTGTAACTTTTAGTTCTGTCCAAGTAGTAGCGCAACTGCCTGTGTATGTCCAGGGTGTGCAGCAGCTTTTCCCCTTTGTTTTGTGGATTCGGGAAAAAGGTAGGCAGGTAAATAGCTTGGTTTAATGAGACTCTGGATACCACCTTTGGCATAAATGAAGGATTGGTTCTCAATGAAACTCTGTCCTGATGAAAAATAAGAAATGGCTGTACTGCCATGAGGGCCTGTAACTCAGATACTCTTCTTGCTGAGGTTATGGCCAGAAGGAAGGCAGTCTTCCAAGACAGGAACTGTGGTTCTGCAGATGCTGCTGGTTCAAAGGGAAGCAGTGTTAGTTTTTCCAGCACGAAGCTAAGGTCCCAAGTAGGCACTGGTGGTTTTCCTTGGAGGATTGATGTTTTTAATTCCTCTTAGAAACTGCCTTAGGAGAGGATGAGAGAAGACAGGTGGATCAGTATTGTACTCTACTGAAATTGCTGAA
This sequence comes from Protopterus annectens, assembly GCF_019279795.1. NCBI lineage: Eukaryota > Metazoa > Chordata > Ceratodontiformes > Protopteridae > Protopterus > Protopterus annectens. The sequence goes on from NC_056746.1 coordinate 530,921,136, forward strand.
GCATGAATTTTAATGGAGGAGTAAGACAGGCCATTGTGGAGCATTTCTGCCAAGTATTCCAGAATATGTGCCATGTTCATCACTGTCACATCTAGGCCCTTTGTGGTGTTCCAAGTGTGAAATCTTTTCCATTTCGCTGAATATGCCTTTCTAGTGGAAGGCCGGCGAGCTTCCATGATGATATCCTTCACTCTCTTGGATAGCTTATCCTGTGGAGGAATCAAGGTATTTTCCAGGCTGTTAGTTGCAAGGTTTTCAGGTTGGAATGTAGAGTCTTGTAATTGTGCTGTGTCAGGAGAAGTGGCCATTGTGGAAGAGGCCATGGTTTCGTGCGTGACATGCTCTTTAACAGTGGGTACCAGTGCTGTCTTGGCCAGTCCGGAGCTATCAGAATCACTTTTGGCTGCTCTGTCCTGATCTTCAGTAAGACCTTGGTCATTAATGGAAGAGGTGGAAAAGCATACACTGTTAGAGTTCTCCAGCTGAAAGAGAGGGCGTCCACTTTCCATGCTTGTGGGTGGTATGTCCTTGAGCAGAATTTCTTCAGTTGATGATTGTGGGGGGAGGCAAAGAGATCTATGTCCGGCCTCCCCATGATTGTGTTATCTGAAGGAAGATGTCTGGGTGCAGCATCCATTCGTGTGCATCCATGATGTTTCTGCTTAAGCTGTCCGCCAGTATATTGTCCTTTCCTGGCACAAACTAGGATTGTAGCTCTATATTGAGTTTCAAGGAAAGTTCCCATAGATTCATTGCCAGTCTGCAAAGAGGGTAGGAATGGGTGCCTCCTTGCTTGTTTATGTACCACATAACTGTGGTGTTGTCTGTCCTTATTAGCAGGTGGCCTTGATGCAGAAAGAGTTTGAAGGCCTCGATTGCATGTATCACTGCCAGCATTTCCTTTTGGTTTATGTGCATGCGTAGCTCTTTTTGTGACCATAGTCCTTGAATGCATCTGCCCTCCATGTGCGCTCCCCATCCGTGGTCTGAAGCGTCGGTTGTAATGGTCTGGCTGGCTATAGGTTTGCTGAAGGGCAGACCCCTGTTTGACTGGCTTGCTTGAGCCCACCACAGAAATTCCTTTTGAAGGCATGGAATGAGTGGTATCAAAGTTTCCAAGCTGTGACTGTGCTGAGTCCATAAACTCCTTAGGTACCATTGTAGTTTCCTCATATGCAGCCTTGCTTGTGGAATCAGAAGAATGCAAGAAGCCATGTAACCCAGGACCTGCAGGATTTTCCTTGCAGTCAGCTGAGTTTGTCTTGACAGATTTTTGAAGTAATCCGGTAGTTGACTTTGTTTTTCTTCTGTGAGGAAAGCCATTTGGGTGGTTGTGTCTAGATTTGCACCCAGAAAAGTTATTCTTTGGGATGGAACATGTCTTGACTTGTGAAAGTTGACTGTATATCCCAAGGCCTGAAGTAGGTGGATGGCATAATTCAAGTGTTTTGCCAAAGTTTGTTGACTGTCCGCTTGTATAAGGCAGTCATCCAGATATGGGTAAATTTGAATCCCCTGAAGTCTGCAGTGTGCAATTACTGATGCCAGGCATTTCGTGAATACTCTGGGCACAGTAGATAAGCCAAAGGGCAATGCTGAGAATTGATAATGCTCTGAACCTGCAAGAAATCTGGCCCTCCATTGCTTTTCTTTTCTTGGAACAAGGAATAGTCTGGAATAAAATCCTTGGCCTTGTTCTGAGAGGAACCTTTTCGATAGCTTTCATTTGCATTAAGTTGGAGATTTGTTTCAACACCTCTGCCCTTTGATTCGGTGGCAGGTCTGGCATGCCTTTTGTTTTTGGTAATGTGTAAAAATGGAACCTGTATCCTTTGTCTATTATTTGTAGTGTCCATTTGTCCCTTGTAATACTGTGCCAATTTTCTGAGTATAAAGAAAGCTTTCCGCCCAAAGGTGCTTCCAATTGAGCCCTGGTTGGCGGTGTCAAAGTAGAGTCATTGAGTCTGTCCTTGTGCAGCAGTTGTAGGTCCTGCACTACCTCTCTGGTTGGGAGGCTGCCAATGACGTCCTCTGTAGGAGCCTCTAGCTTGCCCTCTACCTCTGGCACGCCTGTTCTTGCCTCTCTGAAATATCTCTGTGTCTGGAAAGGACCAATTCTTGGAAGGCCAATTTCTGCTGAATCTTGGTGGTTGGACTTGGAGAAAATCTTTGACTGTTTGTACAGATTTTGCCTTTTCTTCAAATTTCTTTAAGACCTCCTGAGCAGTGGAGCCAAATAACTTTTGCTTTTCCAGTGGAGCATCCAGAAGCTTTGCTTTAACATGGTCTGGCAGAGCTTGTTCCTTCAGCCAAGCATGCTTACGTATGACTGCACCTGTCATAGCTGACCTACATGAAGCTTCCAATGCATCATAACCACACTGCAAGAAATAGTTGCTAACCTGTTGGGAGTTATGTACCAGATCCTGAAGTGATTTGCGATCTAGGGGTTCAGGTGAAGACAGTTTTTTATGCAATTCATCTAACAAATACTCTTGGTACTGTATCATATGGAATTGACAATTTAGAGCCCTCACAGAAAGAGTAGCAGAAGTATACACTTTTTTACCCCATCTCTCTAAAGCCCTGGACTCCCTTTCAGAGGGGAGTGGGTTTTTGGAAGTGTCAGCTGCAACCCCTTTAGGGCCTGGGGAAAAAGTTTCTGGATCAGCAGAGTGGGCCTTGTAAAGGAAAAGATGTGAGTCCAGGACCCTGTAGTACCTATCGGGTTTGACAGGAGCCGGAGGAAGAGTGTCAGGGGTTGTGCTAGACTCAGTACACATCATCAATGACATTCAAAACAGGAGGAACAGCCAAAGGTCTATGCTGAGGCAAATGCAAGAAAGTCCTTAATTTCTTCCTGGAATCAGAAAATTCCTGGCTCTGCCATTGGAAATGCTCTCTCATAGTGTGAAGTGTCTCCCCGAAGGACAGCTCTTCAGGAGGGGAGGCCGAGGGGATAGATTCCTCTGAATCAGAATCCTCGTAGGCCGAAAAAACCTCCTCCTGGAAGTCCGAGAGAGTAGAGCCATCAGAGGCCTCATCTGAGGAGTGGGGATCAGGGGGTTCAACCCTGGGCCTTTTATCTGGAGTAGGTTGAGAGCCCCTAATCAAGGAAATAAGGTCCTCTGCTAAACTTAGGATCTGTGAACCTGTAGTGGATCCCTGAGGAATAACCCTGGGAGGCAAAGCTTTGGAATGTTTAGCAGCTTTAGCCCTAGAGAATGCCTTTATGGGCATGGATGCAGGAGGCCTGGCTGCACCACATGCTGGTGTAGTCTTGTCTAGAGGGATGGTGTCGGAAGGTTCCAGGACACCAGTTTCTGATGAGGATACAATAACAGACTCCAAAGGGGCCTCCGGGGCCGAGGTTGTCGGTTGAGCGGTTTCGGTGGTCGGAAGTACCAAGGACTCTGTTTCAGCCGAGACCGAGACACTCGCGGTAGGCCTGGCCGTGGTTTCAGCCGAAACCGCGGCCCGCGTGTGTCGGTCCTTGTCCTTCCGTTTCATTGTTAAATGTGAAGTCGGAGTCTCCGACGGCATATTGTAAGCAAAACTAGCCCCAAAAAATTCCTCTGCAAACTCCGCCCGACGTCTAAGAGTGCATCGGTTGAAGGAAGCACAGGCTGAACAGGCTGAGACGTCATGGTCTGGGCCTAGGCAGGGGAGGCAGTAAGAGTGGAAATCCTTATGAGGTATTTGTTTCCCACAATTTAAGCAATTATTAATTTTATCTGACATCGGCTGAGGCAAGAAAGAGTCCCCAACGGGGTACTTAGCTTTTGAAATCTTCGGTAGCTGAATTACAGGAGCTGGCCGACCGGCACTTGCGAACTGCTTCTGCTTCGGGCACCACGCTGCAAGAAAGACTGGGGAAGATGGCGTCGGCTGACACTTTTATACCCCAGGCGCTCTGACGTCGGGGAAAGGGCGACATCAGCCGACGCTGGACCCAGACTTTGGAATCCGGCCGACCGAAGGGCTGCCTGAGGCAGGACAACCCATATGTGATGACTGCAGATGCATCCTTGAAGGACATCCCTGTAATATCTCTCAGGTTTTCTGGGAGCAGGAGGCAAAGAATCAGGGGCCAAACTAGATTCCGAAAAGGCATCATCAACAGTGTCTAGTACAGGAGGTATAGCTAAAGGACTATGCTGAGGCAGGAGTAAGAAATCCCTAAGCCTCTTTTTTGAATTAGAGAAATCCTGGCTTTCCCAGTGAAAATGCTTCCTTACAGTATGTAAGGTTTCACCAAAAGAAAAATCCTGTGGAGGGGAAGCAGCAAAGGGAACACAGTCCTCTGCATCAGAATCCTCATAAGAAGAGAAGGGTAAATCCAGATCATCAGACAAATCAGAATCCTGTACAGAAGATTCATAAAAAACTTCAATCCTAGGTCTCTTAGAAGGGGGTGGTTGGCTTCCCCTGATTGGAGTTATAAGATCATCAGCCATTCTTATCATTTGTTTTTTAAACATAGAGGCCTGAGCCTGCAGCCTGGGCGTCGGTTTCTTAGGCCTAAATGAAGAAGGAGGCGTTGGTTTAATATGCAAGTTCGTAGGCCTGAATACACCCTCAGAGGCCGGTGCCTGCACAGTAGCTCCAGACCCATCCAAGGTAGAGACATCTGCAGGTTCCACAGTTGAAGCATCTCGCGGCATACCGGACTCCGAATGGGTCTCAGTAGAGGCCTGTGAATCAGAAGTAGTGGGTATCAAGGGCTGCGAAAGCACCTCACTGAGTACCGGCGAACTGGCGAATGGCTCAGGAGAAACGTCATCAGCAGTTTTGGACCTAGGCAGCATGTCTCTGTCTTTACCTTTGAGTTTTTTTGGAATACCAGTGGTCAGATGGCTAACCAACGACATTTCTGGATAATTGAACCAAGAACCAAAATATTTAGAGGAGAAAATATACAGACGAGGAAGTTCTGGAAGGTACCAGGATGAAAGCGCTAGTATCTCACCTTACTTAATGATACTTTTTTATTGTTTTTAAGTGCCAGTTTGTTAATAAACCTTCTAAAGGAACTTTTTTCCATGCTGGACTTGGCTTTTCTGCTGGTCATTCACCATTTTGTTCCCTTTTATGGTAGTGATATGGTACTGAAAGGGTAGGTGTTGGTCTATCCAGATTCCTGGGTATAAATGAGTGGATGGATGGATATAGAGTTATCTGGATAGTAATTCCATTCTCAGCTCAGTTATTCATTGTCCATGTATTCCCCATGTATTCTCGATGGCACTGCATCTTTTAATCAGATGAGCACTTATGAGAGTCTAAAGTTCATATCAAAAATTGTAAGTTTTATTCAGTTTGATACAGCTTACTTTGCCACTATGAAATGTGCACATTATAAACTGTACCCTTGGTCACAGTCACTTTATGCAAGAAAATCCTGCAAGTTCTGAGTCTCCTGTTTTCAGTCATCCATTGATGTAAGGCAATCTCTGACCCCGCTTTAATGTAAAAGCTGCATGTCCGCAAGTCAAATGTTACATAGGTTACTTGCTCTAAAGAACTTAACCTGGTATGTGACATTAATAGAACCTGCTGGTGGGAGGGCATATTTGTCTCCCAGAGGTTACCACACCTTTGGAGCACACTCCCACTTCATGTCAAACAGAGCACCTCATTGCCCCTCTTCAAATGTAATCTGGATGATTGGATGGGTAACCGTAAATTCACTCCAGGGGTTCCACCTGTGTCCCTACTGGACATGAGCAATAGGAGGTGATCATGGAAATAAGGGTAGAACTTGGCTAGGCTTGTAAGGGCCCTAGGGCCATTAGCCTAGTAACTTCCTATGATCCTATGATCCTATGACGATGGATAGTGCACTGATTAAATAAGGCACAAAACCGAAAGCAAGGTACATCATGGTCATGGCCTAGGCAAGGAATACAGTACGAATTAAAATCTTTGTGAGGTATTTGCTTTCTACAAGTAATGCAATTATTAACTTTTACTGACATCGAAAAGGAGCAAGAAAACGTTTCGTTTCCCCAATGGGGTACTTAGCTTTAGTTGAAGACTTCGGTTCTGAAACTCAAAAATGAAAATTTCAGGAGTCCGCCGACCGGCACTTGCAAATTACTTCTGCTTCGGGCATCCGACGGCAAGAAAGACGGATGTAATGGTGTCGGCTGCATGTTTTATACCCCTGACGTCATGGAAGACGGGACAGCAACTGACGCAGGACCCAAGACTTTGTTAGTCAGGCCGACTGAGGGCTACTGCAATGAGATAACCCAAATGTAATGACTGCAACAGTGAAACACAAAGAACATCAACAGATATCAGAGACAGAAAGGAACAAGGATTACATTTGCTCTAAACATCTCCTGGCTGACATCAGGGGAGAACACAACCAACACTTGATGTGAATTTGACAAATTTGTGCCAATATTATGGGAAAATCCATAGGATAAGTCAAGTAGGACAATTGTGTCACTAATGCCTACTGCAGTATCATATTATAGTACCTTGCCAGGGGAACTAAGCAGATGCCACAGCAATGTCACCCAACAGTTTGAAAAAGTACAGTTGTGTAAAATCTTACCATAACCTTCTCTTCACTATTGCAGTATTCATTACATTAGGGATCCCCTGCCAAGGGAGGGCTGAAGTCCTGCCTGCATAGCAAAGCCTTTAGGTTGGTTTAAAGGTACGTCGTACATCACACGTATGCTCATTGCATAGCTAGGGCATAAAAGTTACACCAGATGTACCATCCTCATAATTGAGAGCTTCAATAAAAATGCCAGTCCAAGAAAAAGAAAAGGTAATCGATGCATCCAGAAAAAAAAAAAAGGACCAGGAGTTGGAGGGAGTAATTACTGCAACAATGAAGAAAAGGACATCTACCGTTATGGTAAGATTGCACACAACTATACTATGCCCTTCCATTTCACTGCTGCAGTATTCATTACATTAGGGAGATTGCCAAAGCTCACAAAGTATCTTGGGAGGAAGAAGGACCAGCAGAGCCTTCTAAGAAGTCATGAAGGATGACCTTAGCAAAACCAACTCTAGCTCTGGAAATTCTATCCAATTTGTAGTGCTTGGTAAATGTATTCACAGAAGTCCAGGTAGCTGCCTCAAGAACAGTTAGTACCCAAACCCTTAAAAAAGCGCCAGAAAAAGTCACAGTTCCAGTAGAATGAGCTTTAACAGAATAAGGAAAGCTCTTACCATGAAAGAAATAACAAAAAAATAGTTTTTGAGATCCAAGAAGAAATAGTTTGCTTGGATACAGCTAATTATAAGGAACTGGGATGAAAAGAAACAAAGCTGATCAGATTTCCTAATAGTCTTAGCCTTATCCAAATAAAATCTGAGTAGTCTATGCATATCCAATGTGTGCAGCACCTTCTTACTGGCAGATTGCGGAGAAGAGAAAAGGTAGGCAAATGAATAGACTGATTAAGTGACAACTCATTCACTACCATGGGCATCAAAGAAGGATTAGTATGCAAAGACACTCTGTCCTTAAACACCAAAAAAGGAGGAAAAGCCATAAGTGCATGACACTCAGACACTCATCTGGCAGAAGTAAGGGCTAACAAATGAACCGTCTTACAAGAACAATGTTGCAAGGAAGCTGAAGCTGCAGGCTCAAAAGGAGACGGAGTCAATTTTTCCAAAACAAAATTAAGATCCCAGGGAGAAGGAACACGCTTCCAGGGAGGTCCAATATAAAGGATGACTTTTAGGAATTGTTTAGCCTCAAACCTAGAAGCTAAAGGATTAGATAAAAACAGAAAAGCAGAGATAGCTGATAAATGGGCCTTAACAGATCAAAAGCCAACCCAGCATTGAGCAATTCACACAGGTAAGAGAGCTAAAAGAACATCCACACAAAGTGGATCCAGGTTATGAGAAAGAACCAAACAGAAAACCTCTTCCATTTGGATAAATATGATTTTCTAGGATTGGGTTTCCTGGCCTCCTGCAGGACCTAAGCACGTCCTCAGAAAAAGTGTCTATATGGAATCAAAATCCTATCACCCACATTGAAGAGTGGACATGTGGGGATGGATGAGAGATCCCTTGTCCCATGCGAGTAATTCCACCCTGTGGTGGTAACTTGGGATGATTGCCCTTGGTTAAATGTAGAAGAGGGAACCAATGCTGCCTCGGCCAAACAGGAGTCATCAACAAGATTTTGGGAGCATCCTGCTGAATTCTGAACAGGACTTTTGGAATGCGGGAAAGCATTAAAAAACATCCCCTTCCAAGAAAAAGATAGGGTGTCCACCTTCCAAACCACAGGACCTGGGATAAAATAGAGGAAGCTGTCTGTTCAGACAGGAGGCAAGCAGATCTATTTGAGAGGTAACCCCCGCTGGTGGACAAAGTCCAAAACACATTCCTGTGAAGCATCCATTCGTGGGATTGAGTTAAGAACCTGCTCAGAGGGTCTGCCACAATGTTTTGACATGAGGAAATGTAAACTGCCTGAAGAGTCACTTGACAGCAAGATCCCACACAAGGTGTGCCAACCGGCAAAGATAAGATCATGTCCCCCTTGTTTGTTTACATATTGTCTTTAAATACCTTGAGACATCCTGGGAAGAAAAAGAGAATGAAGAAAGTACAGTTGTGTACACTTACCATAAATGTAGATGTTAGAGTGTTTTCACTGTTTTACATTTGGGTTATCTGCTTGCAGGTAGGCTTCAGTCGGCCTGATTATCAAAGTCTTGGGTCCTGCGTCGGTTGCTGTCTCTTCTTCCATGACGTCAGGTAGTCGGGGGTATAAAGCATGCAGCCAACGTCATTACATCAGTTTTTCTTGCCTCAGATGTAAGGTGCCCCCAAAATGGGAAGCAATTATATACAAGGTTACACCTCCAAAAAAATGCAAAAACACCAGAAAGCTTTAAGCATAGTAAACAAGAATAGAGGTATAGTCAATAGAAGTCAGGGGGCTGGAGGGAGGCTAACCAGGACTGCAACAGTGAATTCACTCAAACATCTACATTTATGGTAAGTGTACACAACTGTACTATGTTCTTCGTGTTTCACTGTTGCAGTCATTACATTTGGGTAGATTCCCAAAGCTAAGGAAGGGAGGAGGCACTAAGATAGCATTACGACCAGCTATAAGGCCCTGCAAGCCTGCAGTGGCAAAACCAGCTCTGGATTTTGAAAAAGAATTGGCAAGTGGTAATGCTTGAAGGTATGTACAGAACTCCAAATAGCAGCTTCTAGGATGTCCCTGGTAGGAACACCTCTGAGAAAGGCTATAGAAGTAGATGCAGCCCTGGTGGAATGTGGTCTTATCCCCTGTGGGGTAGGTTTTCCATGGTACTTATAGCAGAAATGAATGCAGTGGCCTATCCACTTAGAAATGGTTTGCTCTGAAATGGCCTTCCCCTATGCCCCTGCAGCAAATGCAATCAGCAGCTGTTCAGGTTTCCTGAGAGACTTAGTCCTGTCCAAGTAAAATCTAAGTTGTCTGTGCAAGTCCAAGGAGTGCAGTATTCGTTCCCCTTTGTTCTGTGGATTAGAAAAGAAGGTTGGCAAATGAATGGACTGAATAAGGGCCACACTGGATACCACCTTGGGCATAAAGGAGGGATTGGTCCTGAGGGACACCCTGTCCGCATGAAAGATGATGAAAGGCTCCACTGCCATGAGGGCCTGTAATTCAGACACTCTTCTTGCTGAAGTGATGGCTAGACGGAAGGCTGTTTTCCAAGAAAGGAATTTCAACTCTGCATTTGCAGCTGACTCAAAGGGAGGTAGAGTGAGCTTTTCCAATACAAAGTTAAGGTCTCAGGCTGGAGTAGGGGCTCTCCTGGGTGGTCTTAAGTTTTTGGTCCCTCTGAGGAACTGCTTCAGCAGTGGATGAGAGAAAAAGGGTGGCTCTGTATTATAATGAGCTGAAATGGCCGAAGCATGAATTTTGATGTAAGAAAAGGAAAAAGCCCTTGTGAGGCATCTCAGTTAAGAACTGAAGAATGCACGGTATATTGGGCACTGTTGTGTCCATCCCCTGAGTTTGGCTCCAGGAACAGAATCTTTTCCATTTTTCAGCATAGGACTTTCTAGTACTAGGCCTCCTTGCCTCCAGAATGATATCCATCACTTGCTTACTAAGGGAAGGTAATGGAGAGATCATGTAATTAGCCAGGCTGCAAGGTTCAGGGTATGAAGCTGTGGGTGAGGAATCTGGCCCACCTACTGGGACAGCAGGGCAGGGGTCTGAGGCAGGTGCCATGGTTCCAGAAGAGAGACACTGCAGACAGGGCACCAATGTTTGCATGACCAGTCGGGTGCAATAAGTATTGCCCTTGGTTTGTCCTGTTTGATCTTTAGTAGCACTTTAGAGAGGAGAGGCAGAGGGGGAAAAGCATAAACTGATAGGTTTTTCCAGCTGAAGGACAGGGCATCCACTTTCCAAGCTTGTCTGTGGGGAGCCCTTGTGCAAAATTTGTCCAATTGGTAGTTCTGAGGGGAGGCAAACTGGTCTGTCTCTGGGCTTCCCCATCTGTTTCTCAAAATGTTGAATATCTTTGTTTCCAGTTTCCACTTGTGTGGGTCCATGAAATTTCTGCTTAGGTCATCTGCCAATGTATTTAGCTTGCCTGGCAGGAATTGAGCTTGTAGGTGCACTTGGTAGCTCAAAACTGTGATCCACAGAGCCATGGTTAGTCTGCAGGGAGGGTATGAGTGGATTCCCCTCTGCTTGTTTATGTACCACATAACAGTGGTGTTGTCTGTCTTTACCAATAATTGTTCTGGAAGAATGTGGTCCTTGAAGGCTGTCAGAGCATTCTGTACAGCTAACATTTCTTTTTGATTGATATGCAGGTGCATTTGACTCGAGTTTCATTTGCCCTGAATGCACTGCCCTACCAAGTGAGCCCCCCCCATGCATAGTCTGATGCATCTGTTGTTAGGGTTTGGGCGGCAGGGGGTAGAGTGAATGGCAGTCCCTTGTTGTGGTGGCAGACCTCTGCCCACCAAAGGAACTCCATTCCCTCCAGTAGAGCTCTTTTGAGTGTGTACCTTTAACTCCTAGTGGGTGTGGCTTCAGCATTTAAAAATTGAAGTTATCACCTTACATTTTTAACAAATACCCATTGACAGAGGTCATATATCAATACAATTGTGTTTGTTATCATGTATGCTTTAAGATAAAATTTTCTGATACCTTGTATGTAACATGGTTTTGGAATTATTAATGCAAATATGAACAGGCAATATTTGACGCCTAGAGGAGCAGTAGGGTGTAACTGCAGAAACGCCTGGAGACGTCACTCGGCTGTAAAGGAATGATAGGAATCATTGACTCTAGGTCCTGAGAATGTTGACACCATAGGCTTTTTAGATACCATTGTAGTTTCCTCATATGCAGTCTTGCATATGGAATTAGTAGAATGCAAGAGGCCATGAACCCCAGGGCTTGCAGTACTTTCCTTGCAGATAGCTGGGTCTTGTGGCCAGTAGTTTAAAGTGGGCTGTCAAATGAACTTGCTTCTCTGGCGTGAGGTAGGCCATCTGGGAAGTTGTATTCAAGCTTGCTCCCAGGAATACCATTTGTTGGCAGGGTGCTAGATGTGATTTCATTTTGTTTACGGTGTACCCCAGAGAAATAAGTAACTTCTTTACAAATGACAGATGATTTAATAATATGCCCTGGCTTTCTGCCTGAATTAGACAATCATCCAGGTATGGGTATATTTGAATATTTCTTTGCCTGCAAAATGCAATGACTGGAGCTAGGCACTTTGTGAATTCCCTGGGTGCAGTAGATAACCCAAAAGGCAGTGCAGAGAACTGATAGTGCATGTAGCCTGCTCTGAAGCATAGGTATCTTCTGCAAGATTCCCCTATTGGGATGTGCAGGTAGGATTCCTTTAAATCCAGTGTTGCCCACCAGGCATTTTTGCCTAGCATGGGAAGCAGTTGATGAAGAATTAGCATTTTGAATTTTGGGATTACCAAAAAAGTGTTTAGGATAGACAGGGCCAGGAATTGTCTTTTCTGGGTACCAAGAAAAGTCTTGAGAAAAAAAGTTGCCCCCATTCCTCTTCTGGGACAGGGTGAATAGCCCTGATGCTTAGAAGAGAGAGAACCTGCTTTCGAGCCTCTGCCCACTGATTTGGGGGTAGGTCTGGCCAACCGTTTGGTTGGTAAGGAGAAGTGGGATCTGTATCCTTGGGAAACTATATTTAAAACCCATTTGTCTTGGGTAATGAATTCCCAGTTTTTTGCATGCAGGGCGATCCTTCCCCCTAAAGGAACAATCAGTTGAATAGGGCTAAGGTTTAAAGTTAAGTCATTGTGACAGTTTACCATGGGGGAGGTGTCTTACTACTCCCAGCTAAGTGGGAGCCCCCCCACTGCTTAGGCCTGTGAGCACCTTGAGACTGAAGCCTGGGTGGTCTGCTGGTTCTGGGTTTGGCTTGAGAAGGCCTGGAAGAGGCAGGAAAGGACCAATTCTTAGAAGGCCAGTGCCTCCTAAATCTGGGAGGTTGTATTTGCAGGAAATCTTAAACAGTGTGCATATATTTAGCTTCTTCCTCCATCTTTTTAAGTACTTCTACTGCATTGTTTCCAAACAGGCGGTCTTGGTTTAAGGGAGCATCTAGTAATTTAGCTTTAACAAATCTGGCAAAGATTGTTCCTTAAGTCAAGCATGCCTTCTAAGTACAGACCACAGCAGCCCTGCAAGATGCCTCTAATGAATCAAAAACATATTGCTAAGTATGTTTTCCAACTTGTTCAGCAGAATGCATTAAATCCTGCAATTCTTTATTTTCATCACAGTCGGGAATCAACATTATTTTCTGTTTAATCAATCCAGTAATATGCTGCTGATACTTTATCATATGGAACTGGCAGTTTAAGGCCCTAATGGCCAAAGTTGCAGAAGTTTATACCTTCTTACCCCATCTGTCCAGGGCCCTGGAATTTCTATCAGTGGGGGTAGGGTTTTTTGGCAGTAGTAGCCTTAATGCCTTTGGGTCCCTGTGAAATGGTCTCAGGATCCGCAGTAGGATTTTTAAAGAGGAACTTGTGAGAGTCAGGTACTCTGAAATAACAGTCAGGTTTTCTGGGAGCCGAAGATAAAGTGTCAGGGGCCAGGCTAGATTCCAAGAAGAGCGCAAGACAAGCCAAAAGGCCTCATCTACAATGTCTAGTACAGGAGGGATAGCTAAAGGCCTGTGTTGAGGTAGGAGTAAGAATTCCCTAAGCCTCTTTTTGGAGTCAGAGTAATCCTGGCTTTTCCAGTGGAAATGCTCCCTAAGAGCATGCAAAGTTTCACCAAAAGAGAAATCCTCTGGAAGGGAAGCAGAGAGAATGAAGTCATCTGTATCAGAATCCTCATAGGTAGATAATGGCAGCTCTTGATCATCAGAGAATACAGAAATTTCAGAATCCTGATCAGAAGAATCAGAAGGAAAATCAGTTCTAGGACTCTTAGAGGAAGAAGGGTGGCTTCCCCTGATTAGAGTAATAAGGTCTTCAGCCATTCTTATAATTAGTTTTTTAGGCCTACTGGCCTGTCCATGTCAGTTCTCTAGGCGTGGATCGTGTTTTAAGCCTTGAAGAAGAAGATGGCGTTGGTTTAATATGCAAGTCAGTAGACCTGAATACACCCTCAGAAGCCATTGCCTGCACACTGGCTCCGGACCCATCCAAGGTAGAGACATCTGCAGGCCCAAATGGGTCTCAGTAAAGGCCTGCGAATCTGAAGTAGCAGGTATCAGGGGCTGTGAAAGCGCCTCACTGAGTACCGGCGAACTGGCGACTAGCTTAGGAGAAGTGTCGTGGGCAGCTTTGAACCTATGCGGTCTCTATCTTTATATTTGCACTTTTTCAGAATGTCGGTAGTCGGGTGGCTTACCGAAGCCATTTCTGGATAATTGAACAGAGTACCAAAATATTTAGATGTGAAAATGAACAGATGACTAATAGGTTTGAATAAGGCGCAAAACCAACAGCGAGGTACGTCGTGGTCTGGGCCTAAGCAAGGAATGCAGTACGAATGAAAATCTTTATGAGGTATTTGCTTTCCACAAGAAACACAATTGTTAACTTTTACTGACATCGGTTTAGAGCAAGAAAAAGGATCCCCAACGGGGTACTTAGCTTAGTTGAAGACTTCGGATCTGAAACTCGAAAACGAAAATTTCAGGAGTCGGCCGACCAGCACTTGCGAACTGCTTCTACTTCAAGCACTGCACGGCAAGAAAGACTGATGTAATGGCGTTGGCTGCATGCTTTACACCCCTGACTACCTGACGTCATGGAAGGTGAGACAGCAACCGACACAGGACCCAAGACTTTGATAATCAGGCTGACTGAGGGCTAACTGCAAGCAGATAACCCAAATGTAATGACTGCAACAGTGAAACACGAAGAACATCCTGAAGTGCTACAGAAGTGCTCATCTCTTTGATTTGTTATTTCTGTTAAAGAGACAACCACACCCCCTGTACCTTTAGGAAGTCAAAAGCTGCTCCCCATCCTATGTCTGAAGCATCTTTGGACAGCTCTTCAGGAAGAAGAGGGGGATGAAAAGAGAGCTCTAGATTCAAAGACAACTGCTTGGTTCACCAGTGAAGTTCCTTCATGAGACAAGGTAGAAGAGCAACTACAAATTCTATGCGATGGGCATACTGAAGCCAAACTGACTTCAGAAACCACTGAAACTTTTTCATGTGGAGTTTGGCTAGAGTGAGCATAGGGAAGGTGGATGCTATGAATGCCAGAGCTCTCAGAAACTCCCTGGCTGTAAGAGAGACCAGAGGATGAAGAAGAGTTTGAAAGACGGAAATGAGTGTCAAGGCCTTGAGAGGAGGCAGGAATGCCAGCACAGGCATCATCTGAATCCTGCATTCCAGAAAAACATGGTCCTGAGAAGGAGTCAGAAAAGACTTTTTGAAGTTTATAGTGAACGATAGGCTTTGCAGAAGGGAAATGACAAAAATTAACATTTTGCAACAGGATTTCTGTAGAGGATGCCTTCAACAGGAGGTCGTCCAAGTAAGGAAATACTTGGACCCCCCCCCCCAGTCCTGTAAAAAGCAATCTAAGGAGCGAGGCATTTTGTGAATACCCTCGGGGCAGTAGAAAGGCCAAAGGGCGAAGCAGAAAAAGTACAGTTGTGTACCTACCATAAATGTAGATGTTTGAGTGTATTCACTGTTGCAGTCATTACTCTTGGGTTATCCTGCTGGAAGGCTACCCGCAATTGGCCTGAATTCCAAAGTCCTGGTCCAGCGTCGGTTGCTGTCACCTCTTCCCTGACGTCAGTGCGCCAGGGGTATAAAAGATGCAGCCGACACCGTTTTCTTCAGTTTTTCTTGTTCCAGATGTCAGGTGCCCCCAAATGGATAGGCTAAATACATTATGACAATACACATGCATGCACTAAAGTAAACATTTCCTTCATCTACAAGCAAATACACCACATAGGGTGTATAAAATAGAGAAGTACAGATAAGACCCAGCAAATGAAAGGGGGATGGTGGGAGGGTAACCTGGACTGCAACAGTGAATACACTCGAACATCTACATTTATGGCAGGTACACAACTGTACTATGCTCATCGTGTTTCACTGTTGCAGTCATTACTCTTGGGTTGAATCCCAAAGCTGAGGATGGGTGGCTGGGCTAAATAGGATTAGAAGAGGCCATGAGGCCCTGCAGAGCTGCAGTGGCAAAGTCTGCTTTGGATTTAGACTAGAGAGGTAAGTGGAAGTGCTTTGTAAAAGTGTGCACTGAACTCCAAGTTGCAGCCTCTAAGATGTCTTTGGTTGGTACTCCTCTGAGGAAGGCTGCTGAAGTGGCTGCTGCTCTAGTAGAATGTGGCTTAATGCCCTTAGGCACTGATTTGCCATGCTGTGAGTAGCTGAAACCAATGCAATGGCCTATCCATTTGGAAATAGTCTGTTTTGAGATAGCCTTTCCTTATGATCCTGCAGCATATGCCACTAAAAGTTGCTCAGTCTTTCTGAGAGCTTTAGTTCTGTCCAAGTAGAAGCGTAGCTGCCTGTGTATGTCCAAAGAATGCAGAAGTCTCTCACCCTTGTTCTGTGGGTTTGGATAAAAGGTAGGTAAGTGAATGGTTTGGTTAAGGGCCACACTGGACACCACCTTAGGCATGAATGTAGGGTTTGTCCGCAGAGAAACCCTGTCTGGATGGAAAATGATAAAAGGTTCCACAGCCATGAGTGCCTGTAACTCTGAGACTAGTCTTACAGAGGTTATTGCTAGGAGCAGAGCTGTTTTCCAGGATAAGAATGTTATATCAGCTGTTGAGGCTGGCTCAAAAGGAAACAGTGTGAGTTTTTCCAAGACATAATTGAGGTCCCATGCAGGTATTGGTGCTCTCCTTGGAGGTTTTATGTTTTTGGCTCCTCTGAGGTACTGCCTTATTAAAGGATGAAAAAAGATAGGTGGTTCCGTACTGTAATGGGCTGAAATGGCAGAGGCATGAATCTTAATTGATGAAAAGGATAGACCTTTGTCCAGCATCTCAGTTAAGTATTGTAAAATCTGAGGAATATTTGGTACAGACGTGTCAATTCCTTGTTCCTGGTTCCAAGCGCAGAATCTCTTCCATTTTTCTGCACAAGGTTTTCTGGTACTGGGCCTGTGTTCGGAATGGCTACATTATCCGCCATGCTGCCAGATTTAAGGTCCTGAGTTGGCTGTGCAGGATCTGATTGTCTTGTTAGGTCAGTAAGTGAGAAGTCTGAGGCAATGTCCAGGCTGGACCTTGAGACAAGTTCTTTAGGACTGGGTACCAGTGCTGGCGTGGCCAGTCTGGGGCAATCAGTATCATTTTTGGCTTCTCTTGTCTGACCTTCAGGAGTACCTTGGGGAGGAGAGGCAGTGGAGGAAAGGCATATACTGTTAGGTTTCTCCAGCTGAGGGATAGGGCATCCACATTCCATGCTAGCTTGTGATAAATCCTTGCGCAGAATCTCTGTAACTGGCAGTTGTGAGGGGAGGCAAATAGATCTATGTCTGGGCATCCCCATTTCCTTGTTATCATGCTGAAGACTTGTGGATCCAGTTTCCACTCATGGGGATCTACGAGGTTTCTGCTTAGTTCGTCTGCCAGAATATTTATTTTTCCTGGCAGGAATTGTGCTTGCAGGTGAACTTGATAAGTCAATGCTGTGTCCCACAAAGTCATGGCTTGTCTGCAGAGGGGGTATGAATGTGTGCCTCCTTGCCTGTTTATGTACCACATGACTGTAGTATTGTCCGTCTTTATCAGTAGTTGTCCTGGATGAAGCAGATCCTTGAAAGCTGTCAGGGCATTCTGAACAGCTAGCATCTCTTTTTGATTGATATGAAGATGCATCTGGCTTGCGGGCCATGTGTCCTGAATACATTTTCCTGCCATGTGGGCCCCCCAGGCATAATCTGATGCATCCGTTGTTAGTATCTGCCTGGCTGTGGGTAAAGTGAATGGCTGTCCCTTGTTGTGGTGACAGGCCTGTGCCCACCATCGAAACTCCTGTTGCAGGCAGGGAATGAGGGTAATTAATGTCTCCAGGCTGTGGCAATGTTGAGTCCAAACACTTTTGAGATACCATTGTAGTTTCCTCATATGCAGTCTGGCATATGGAATTAGCAGAATGCAGGATACCATGAAGCCCACCACCTGCAGGATTTTCCTTGCAGATAACTGGGTCTTTGTTGCCATCATTTTGAAGTAAGAAGTCAGTTGCCTTTGTTTGTCTGGCATGAGATAAGCCATCTGGGCAGTTATCTCTTGAGAGGTTACTAGTTTTGATTTCTTTTCGTTTACTGTGTACCCTAGGCAAATTAGTAATCTTTTTACAAACGCCAGATGCTTTAGTAGAATGTCTTTTTTCTCTGCTTGAATAAGGCAGTCGTCCAAGTATGGATATATTTGAATTCCTCTTTGTCTGCAAAATGCAATTACTGGTGCCAGGCATTTTGTGAAGACCCTGGGCGCAGTAGATAAGCCAAAGGGCAATGCAGAGAATTGGTAGTGCATTGAGCCAGCTAGGAATCTGAGGTATCTTCTGCAAGATTGTCTGATTGGGACATGCAGGTATGCCTCTTTTAGGTCCAAAGTTACCAGCCAAGCCTTCTAGCCCAGCATGGGCAGTAGCTGCTGCAGAGTCAGCATTTTGAATTTTGGAACATCCAGAAATGTGTTTAGTATAGACAGGTCCAGTATTGGTCTCCAGGCTTTGTACATTCTGGGCACCAAGAAAAGTCTCGAGTAAAATCCTTGTCCCTGCTCTTGTTGTGGTTACTTGTTGAATGGCCCTCATGTCCATGAGGGATGAAAACTGCTTTTGTGCCTCTGCCCATTGATTGTGTGGCAGATCTGGCATACCTTTTGCCCTTGGCAGGGTGTGAAAGTTGAACCTGTAGCCCTGAGACACTATGATCAAGACCCATTTGTCCTGGTTAATTATGTGCCAATTTGGTGAAAAAAGTGCTAGTTTTCCCCCTAAGGGGGCTGCCAAAAGGTAAGTGCTTGGTTCTGGCAGAGGAAAGTCATTGGGACTGTTTCCTGTATGGTTGTGATTTGTCTTCTCCGCTTTTGGAGGTAGAAGCACCCCATTGTTTGGGCCTGTATGAGCCTTGGGGCTGAGATCTGCCTCTGGGGCATCTGTATCTGCCTTTTTGTGGCCTGTCCGACACTGGAAAGGACCAATTCTTTGCAGGCCAGTTCCTGCTAAATCTGGGTGGCTGTACCTGTAGGAAATCCTTAACTGTCTGCATGGATTTCGC
The DNA here is from genome assembly GCF_019279795.1 of Protopterus annectens. Taxonomy (NCBI): domain Eukaryota; kingdom Metazoa; phylum Chordata; order Ceratodontiformes; family Protopteridae; genus Protopterus; species Protopterus annectens. The sequence continues at coordinate 530,939,889 of NC_056746.1, forward strand.
TTTATCCTCCATTTTCTTCAACACCTCTTCTGCCATAACACCAAAGTATCATGCTGTAATGGAGCATCTAATAATTTTGCTTTAACATGATCAGGCAGATTCTGTTCCTTTAATCAAGCATGCCTTCTAATGACAGAACCCGTAACAGCGGCCCTGCAAGAGGCCTCCAGTGAATCAAAACCACATTGCAAAGTATGCTTTCCCACTTGTTCAGCTGCATGCAATAAATCCTGTATTTCCTTGTTATCAGAACATTCTGAATTTATCAACATTTTCTGTTTAAGCAGTGACATTAAGTATTGCTGATATTTAAGCATATGAAACTGACAATTTAAAGCCCTTACAGCCAAGGTAGCAGAAGTGTAAACTTTTTTCCCCATCTGTCCAGTGCCCTAGAATCCCTATCAGAGGGGACAGGGTTTTTTGCAGTGGAAGCCTTGACCCCTTTGGGACCCTGAGAAATAGTTTCTGGGTCAGCAGCAGGGATTTTATATAGAAATTTATGAGAGTCGGGAACCCTTTAATATGTCTGGCTTAGCAGGAGCAGGGGGGTAAAGAGTCAGGAGATAGGCCGGACTCTGAAAATACATCATCTACAATGTCTAGAACAGGTGGAATAGCAAGAGGTCTGTGCTGAGGTAGTAAAAGAAAGTCTCTGAGCCTTTTCTTAGATTCTGAGTAATCTTGGCTCTCCCAGTGAAAATGCTCCCTCATGGTATGCAGGGTTTCCCCAAATGAATAATCCTCAGGAGGAGAGGCTGAAGGAATAGATTCTTCAGCATCAGAATCCTCATAGGGAGGAAAAGAGTATCCCTGTTCAGAAGAGGAATCAGAGGAAAATGAAACCTGATCAGAAGAGTCATATTCTGTCTCTTGCCTAGGCCTCTTATCAGGAGGGGGATGGGAACCCCTGATCAAAGTAATTAGGTCTTTGGCCATTTTAAGTATCTGTTTCTTAGGCATGGAAGTTTGTCCAGGAGATTGCTGTACTTGTTTCTTTGTCTTTAGAGCTGCTTTAGCCTTTGAAGCTGAGGTTGGCTTGACAATTGTGTAGGTCTGAAAACACCCTCAGAAGCCAATGCCTGCTCAGCGGCTCCGGACCCATCTGAGGGAATAGTTTCCGAGGGTCCAATACCTTAAGTATCCAGAGGCCTAATCGGCTCCACGTGGGAGTCAGAAGCGGCCTGTGGCTCTGAGGTAGCGGGCATCAGGGGCTGCGAAAGCACCTCACTGAGAACTGGCAAACCGGCGACTGGCATAGCGGGGGCCTCATCATCAGTTTTGGACCTCGGATGCCTGTCCTTTTCCTTTTCCTTGTGCTTTTTATATACTCCGGTCATCGGCTGTTCTGACGGCATTATATAATTGAACCTTCGGCCAAAGTAATGAAAGGCAGAATCGTACCGACGCTTAACGGTGCGTTGGTTAAATCTAGCACAAAACCGACAGCTAGCAACGTTGTGATCAGGGGCCTAGGCAAGGAATACAGTAAAAATGAAAATCCTTATGAGGTATTTGCTTCCCACAAGAAATACAATTATTAACTTTTTCTGACATCGGTCTGGAGCAAGAAGAAAGTTTCCCCAACGGGGTACTTAGCTTTAATGAAGACTTTGGATCTGAAATTCGATTTTGAAAATCTCAGGAGTCGGCTGACCGGCACTTGCGAACTGCTTTTGCTTCGGGCACCGCACGGCAAGAAAGACTGGGGAAAATGGCGTCAGCTGCATCTTTTATATCCCTGATGCACTGACGTCAGGGAAGAGGCAACAGCAACCGACGCCGGACCAGGACTTTGGAATTCAGGCCGACTGCAGGTAGCCTGCCAGGAGGATAACCCAAGAGTAATGACTGCAACAGTGAAACACGATGAACATCTGAAAATCCCAGGAAGCAATAGAAAAATGTAAAAACTTCCTGAAAAGGGGGCTGGATCAGAATACAGAGATATGCATCCTAAAGATCCAGAGACATCATACAAGCCTGAGGAAGCAAAAGAGGGAACAAAGTCTGAAGGGACACATTCAAAAGGAGGGCACCTTCAGAAAAATGTTTAGATGATGTCTAGAATTGGTCTCCAAGTACCCTCTTTTCTGGGTACTAGAAAAGTACAGTTTTGTACCTACCATAAATGTAGATGTCCGATAGGTATGCATCTGCAGTCATAACAAATGGGTTGTCCTGCCTCAGGCAGCCCTTCGGTCGGCCGGAGTCCAAAGTCTGGGTCTGGCCTCGGCTGATGTCGCACGTCACCCGACGTCATAGCTTCTGGGGTATAAAGGCATCAGCAGACGCCATTTTCCTCAGTGTTTCTTGCCCCAGATGCCAGGTGCCCTCTAGGAAGGCTAAATTTGGATAAATGTAGAAAATTCCAAACAGTAGAAAGCAAAATATAAATATATATATATAAATATATACATATATACATACAAACAAATACACCATAACAGATTTCCCCAGCTAGCTAAAAGAGGGGTAAGCACCCTAGGAAGACCACAGAGGGGAAGGAGGGTGGGTAATCCTGACTGCAGATCATACCTATCGGACATCTACATTTATGGTAGGTACAAAACTATACTATGTCCTTCAAGGATGCATCTGCAGTCATAACAAATGGGTAGAATACCATAGCCAAACTGGGGGAGGAGGCACTAAGATAATGATGGTGTAGTTAAGATCCCCTGTAAAACTGCAGTTGCAAAACCTGCTCGGGATCTGGAGTATAAAGGAAGATTGTAATGCTTGGCAAATGTATGCATGGAGCTCCAAGTAGCAGCTTCTAAAATGTCTTTGGTAGCCACTCCTCGTAGGAAAGCTGTAGTGGTGGCTGTGGCTCTTGTGGAGTGAGGTCTGATATTTTCAGGAATTGTCTTTCCATGAAAAGAGTAGCAGAATCAAATGCAATTTCCTATCCATTTTGAAATTGTCCGTTTGGAAATTGCTTTTCCTTGCACTCCTGCTGCATATGCTACCAGAAGCTGGTCAGTTTTTCTGCTGGTTTTAGTTCTGTCCAGATAGTAGCGTAGTTGTCTGTGTACATCCAAGGTGTGCAGTAGTTTTTCCCCCCTGTTCTGTGGATTTGGGAAGAACGTAGGCAAATTAATAGCTTGGTTCAAGGATACCCTGGATACAACCTTTGGCATGAAAGTAGGATTGGTTCTCAGAGACACTCTATCCTGGTGAAAGATAAGGAAAGGCTGCACTGCCATTAATGCCTGTAACTCGGATACCCTTCTTGCTGAAGTGATTGCTAGAAGGAAAGCAGTTTTCCAAGATAAGAACTGTAAGTCTGCTGATGCTGCTGGTTCAAAAGGGGGAAGTGTTAATTTCTCCAGCACAAAATTGAGATCCCATGCAGGCAGAGGTGGTTTCCTTGGTGCTTTTACATTTTTGATCCCTCTTAAGAATTGTCTGAAGAGTGGGTGAGAGAAGATAGGAGGATCCATGTTGTACTCTGCTGAAATTGCTGAAGCATGAATCTTAATGGAAGAATAGGAGAGGCCATTGTGGAACAGTTCTGCTAAGTATTCTAGGATGTGTGCTAGGTTTGGCAGTGTGACATTTGTACTCTTTGATGCACTCCAAATGAGGAATCTCTTCCATTTAGCTGAGTATGTTTTTCTTGTGGTGGGTCTGCGAGTCTCCAGGATAATGTCCTTGACCCTCTGAGATAAAACGTTTTGGTTTTGTTTTATGCAATTTTCCAGGCAGTTAGCTGCAACGTTTTCAAGTTTGGATGCAGGGTCTTGTAGTTGTTCTGCGTTAGAAGTAAAGGCCATAGAGGTAGAGGCCATGAGTTCGTTCGAGACATGCTTCTCAGTAGCGGATACCAATGCTGCCTTGGCCAGTCTGGAGCTATCAGAATCACCTTTGGCTGTTCCTCCCTGATCTTCAGTAGAACTTTGTACATCAATGGGAGAGGTGGAAAGGCATAAACTGTCAGGGCCTTCCAGCTGAAAGAAAGGGAGTCCACCCTCCAGGCTTGGGGGTGGTATTCTCTTGAGCAGAATTTCTTCAGTTGGTGGTTGAGTGGGGAGGCGAACAGGTCTATCTCTGGCATTCCCCATTTCTCTGTTATGTTTTTGAAGATATCTGGATGCAGCATCCATGGTAGTTCTGCTTAAGCTGTCTGCTAGTGAATTCTCTTTTCCTGGTACGAATTTGGCCTGCAGTTGAATGTTGAGATTCAGGCCTAGGTTCCACAGGTCCATTGCCGTCCAACATAGAGGGTAGGAATGCGTGCCTCCCTGTTTGTTGATGTACCACATGACTGTGGTATTGTCTGTCCTTATCAGCAGATGTCCTTGCTGGAGGAATGGTTTGAATGCCTCGATTGCATGCTTCACTGCCAGCATCTCCTTTAGATTTATGTGTAGATTCAGCTGGTCTTGAGCCCATAGGCCTTGGATACATTTGTCTTCCATGTGTGCCCCCCAGCCTAGGTCTGAGGCGTCCGTGGTGATGGTCTGCCTTGGTTGTGGTTTGTGGAAAGGCAACCCTCTGTTGGTCTGGCAGGCCTGAGCCCACCACAGAAATTCTTTTTTCAGACATGGAATGATTGGTATCATGGTTTCTAGACTGTGCCTGTGTTGAGACCATACATTCCTTAGGTACCATTGTAATTTTCTCATATGCAGCCTGGCATGCGGGATCAAGATTATGCAAGATGCCATGTAACCCAGGGCCTGCAGGATTTTCCTTGCAGTAAGCTGAGTTTGTCTTGTCAAAGCCATGAAGTAGACTGGTAGTTGCTTTTGTTTTTCTTCTGTGAGAAAAGCCATCTGAGTCATTGTGTCCAGTTCTGCACCCAAAAATGTTATCCTTTGGGATGGCACTAGTCTTGACTTCTGGATGTTGACTGCGTATCCCAAGGCTTGTAACAGTTGTATGACATAGGCCAAATCCTTTATTATTTGTGTCTTGTTGTCCGCTTGTATTAGGCAGTCGTCCAGGTATGGGTAGATTTGAATTCCCTGAAGCCTGCAATGTGCAATTACTGTTGCCAGGCATTTCGTGAATACTCTGGGTGCAGTAGATAAGCCAAAGGGCAATGCTGAGAACTGATAATGCTCTGATCCTGCAAGAAATCTGAGGTGTCTTCTGCAATCTGGTCGTATAGGGACGTGCAGGTATGCCTCCTTGAGATCTAGAGTCACCAGCCAAGACTCCTTGCCCAACATGGGAAGAAGTTGCTGTAGGGTCAGCATTTTGAATTTTGGTACAATGAGATATGTGTTTAGTGCGAACAAGTCGAGAATAGGCCTCCATTGTGTTTCTTTTCTTGGTACAAGGAATAGTCTGGAGTAAAATCCTTGGCCTTGTTCCATAGATGGTACCCGTTCTATTGCTCTCTTCCTTAGTAAGCTGGAGATTTGTTTTAGAACCTCTGGCTTCTGGCTTGGTGGAAGGTTTGGCATTCCTCTCTTTTCTGGTAAAGTGTTGAAGTGAAACCTGTAGCCCTTGTCTATTGTTTGCAATGTCCATTTGTCTCCTGTAATGCAATGCCAGTTTTTTGAAAATAAAGCTAACTTTCCGCCCAAGGGCGCTTCCAGTTGCTCCCTGGTAGGCGGAGTCAGAGCCAAGTCATTGTGTCTGTCCGGTGGAAGTGGTTGTAGTCGCAGCTGTGGTGGTACTCCTCTGGTTGGCAGGTTGCCACTGACGACCCCTGTAGGCACCCCTAGATTGACCTCTGCCTCTTGGGCGTCTATTTCTGCCTCTCTGTGCTCTGGAGGTGTCTGGAAAGGACCAATTTTTTGAAGGCCAGTTTCTGCTGAACCTCGGAGGTTGGACCTGCAAAAAATCCTTGACTGTTTGCGCAGATTTAGCTTTTTCTTCCACTTTCTTTAGAATCTCCTGTGCAGGGGAGCCAAATAAACTTTGTTTCTCCATAGGGGCATCCAGGAGTTTAGACTTGACATGGTCAGGCAAGGATTGCTCTTTTAGCCAGGCATGCCTTCGAATCACTGCTCCAGTCATAGCTGATCTAAATGAAGCCTCCAGTGCATCATAGCCACATTTTAAGAAATGATTACTGACCCGCTGAGAGTTGTGTACCAAATCCTGAAGGGACTTACGATCTAAAGGTTCAGGAGAGGATAGCTTTTTATTCAGCTGATCTAACAAAAATTCCTGGTACTGTATCATATGGAATTGACAGTTTAAAGCCCTGGCAGAAAGAGTAGCAGATGTATAAACCTTTTTTCCCCATCTCTCTAATGCTCTTGACTCTCTTTCAGAGGGTAGGGGGTTTTTGGCAGTGGCAGCTGCAACGCCCTTTGGGCCCTGAGAAATAGTTTCTGGGTCTGCAGTATGGGCCTTATACAAGTGGAAGTGAGAATCCGGGACCCTGTAATATCCGTCAGGTTTGGCAGGGGCCGAGGGAAGAGAATCAGGGGCAGAACTGGCATCATTGAATGCATCATCAACAACTGATAGTACTGGTGGTATGGCTAAAGGCCTATGCTGTGGCAAGTGTAAAAAAGTCCTTAGCCTTTTCCTAGAATCAGAGAAATCCTGACCCTGCCATTGGAAGTGTTCCCTCATTGAGTGTAAAGTTTCCCCAAAGGAAAATTCTTCTGGGGGGAGGCAGAAGGAATTGAGTCTTCTGCATCCGAATCCTCATAAGGTGAGTATGGTCCTTCCTGATGGTCTGATGTATCTGATCCATCCGAGGAATAATCAGAGGAAAGAGGTTCAGGGGGTTCAGTTCTAGGCCTTTTGTCCGGAGGAGGTTGTGAGGCCCTGTCTGGGTGAGGCTGGGATCCCCTAATCAGAGATATAAGGTCCTCAGCAAGGCTGAGAATCTGAGAACTAGAGGAGGGTCTCTGACAGGAAGCTTTTGTTGGTAAGGCCTTGGAAATTTTAGCTGCTTTAGCCCTGGAGAAGGCCTTAATAGACATGGAAGCAGGGGGTCTAGCTGCCCCACGTGCAGGAGTAGAGATGTCCAACGGAATGGTGTCAGACAATTCTTGTGCGCCTGCTTCTTTGGTAGGAATTTATGAAAAACGATTCAGCCGGGACCTCTCTGGCCTCGGTTGTCGGAGGCATGTTTTCGGCAGAAGGAAGGACCGAGGACTCTGTTTCAGCTGAAACCGAGACACTCGCGGCAGGCCTAACCATGGTTTCAGCCGAAAACGCGGGCCGCGAGTGTCGGTCCTTTTCCTTGCATTTTTTGGCTAAATGTGTAGTCGGAGTCTCCGACGGCATTTTATATGCAAAAGCGGGACCAATTCTGCAAACTCCGACCGACGTCTAAGTGTCTGTCGGTTGAAGGAAGCACAGGCTAAACAAGCTGATACGTCGTGGTCTGGGCCTAAGCAAGGAAGGCAGTAAGAGTGGAAATCCTTATGAGGTATTTGTTTCCCACAAGTTAAACAATTATTTACTTTGTCTGACATCGGCTGAGGCAAGAAAGAGTCCCCAACGGGGTACTTAGCTTTTTTAGAAGTCTTCGGTAGCTGAAATCTCTGGATCTGACCGACCGGCACTTGCGAACAGCTTCTGCTTCGGGCACCGCGCGGCAAGAAAGACTGAGGAAAATGGCGTCGGCTGATGCCTTTATACCCCAGAAGCTATGACGTCGGGTGAAGTGCGACACCAGCCGAGGCCAGACCCAGACTTTGGAATCCGGCCGACCGAAGGGCTGCCTGAGGCAGGACAACCCATTTGTTATGACTGCAGATGCATCCTTGAAGGACATCATCCTGGATTAAAACTCCCTCCCCCTTTTGGAAACAAGCACCTCCTGAATAGTACCCCAAGTCAAAAGGTCCTGAAGCACCTCTGGAAAGGAGTGTTGTTGTTCCTGAGGGGGCTGAGAACACCCATAAAAGGGGGGAAAGAATTTCCAAACTATGAAATACCCCTGTAGAGTAATGGACAGGACCCAGGAATCTGGAGTAATCTGTAGTCAAACAGGATGGGAGAGAGAGGTGAAGAGAAAGAGGTAGGTGGCAGAGAAGAACAGGATAGTCAGACAGCACCAGGTTTATCTGGAAAAGGAGACTTCTCAGGCACTGAAGTCTATGGAGCCTTAGCAGGAGGAGCCAGCTTGCCACCTTTTTTACCCTCCAGAGGATGGAAGGACTGCCTGTGAACATGTTTGAGTTCCTGTAAAGCCTTGCCCTTATCCTGAAGGGACTTAAACATAGCAGCAGCAGCTCACCAAACAAATGACTATTATCAAGAGGGGCATCCATCAACTTAGCCTTGATATCATCAGGCAAAGCTGAAGCTGAAATCAAGAATACCTCATCACTGACCCAAAAGCAGCAGCCCTAAAGGAAGCATCTGCTGCATCATAACTACACTTGATGGAATTATGAGCCACCTGGGATGAAGTCCCTAACATAAAAAGAGCAGAAGTTTTACACTCAGAGTCTGGAAGATAAGAAATAACCTAAAAAGTCTGGGATAGGAAAGCCAACAAGTACCTGGACATAGGGGCTGATAATTAACAGCCTTAAAAGCCAAGGTAGCAGAGGTGTAAACCTTCTTGCCTAGCTTTTCCATGATCCTGCGATCTTTATAACAGGACAGTAACTTCAGAGAAGGAAGCAATTGAGGGGGCTTGTCAAAAGCTACAGACACCATCAAGGGATCAGCAGGAGGATACTTGTACAAAAATTTACAGTCCTCAGGCTTGGGAGCAGGGGGCTAAGAGTCTGGAGCCTGAGAAGCATTGGAAAATGCATCCAACAAGGCAACTAAAAAGTACAGCTGTGTACACTTACCAGAAATGTAGATGCTAGAGTGTATTCACTGTTGCAGTCATTACATTTGGGTAATCTGCTGGCAGGTTGCCCTCAGTCGGCCTGAATAACAAAGTCTTGGGTACTGTGTCAGTTGCTGTCTCCTCTTCCATGATGTCACGTCATCAGGGGTATAAAACATGCAGCCGACGCCATTTTAATCAGTTTTTCTTGCCCCAGATGTCAGGTGCCCACCAAATGGGGAGCAAAATTATATGTATAAAAGATAAATATATAAATGCACCTCAGAACCAAAAAATGTACCTTCAACTAAAAGCAAATACACCACAAAGGCTTTTGAGTACAGTGAAGGAAAGAAAAGATATAGAAAAGGGGGCTGGCGGGTGGGTAACCCAGACTGCAACAGTGAATACACCAACATCTACATTTATGGTAAGTGTACACAACTGTACTATGTTCTTCGTGTTTCACTGTTGCAGTCATTACATTTGGGAGGAATCCCAAAGCTATGGATGGGAGGATGGAACTAAACAGCATTAAGAGCAGCTATAAGGCCCTGCAGGACTGCAGTGGCAAAGCCTGCCCTGGATTTTGAGAAGAGAGGTAAATTATAATGCTTTGTGAATGTATGAACTGAGCTCCAAGTAGCAGCTTCTAGAATGTCTCTGGTAGGGACCCCTCTGAGAAAAGTTGCTGAAGTAGAGGCTGTCCTGGTGGAATGGGTTCGGATACAGAAGAGCAGCCCTGGGTGAATGTCCCTGAGGGGAGGACTAATGCATAACAGTTGCTGTAACTGGTACTGGACAGGGACAAGGGATGTAAAGAGATTGCAACACGGAGTGTCCCAACACCAAAAAATCTGAGCAGCAACTATCAGATTCAGGGACCAGTTGTGTGGAAAAAGAACATTCCTGCTCAAACTGTCTGCCAATCTGCTGGATTTCCCTGGGGTGTGCATTGCAACCAGAAACCAATGAAATTAAAATTGTTCACTTCCAGACCCTCATATCCTCCCAGCAAAGAGGATAGGAATGGACTCCCCCCATTTGTTCAGCTACCAGATGACAAACATGTTGTTGGACTGAACTGAGATCACACCCTTGGGAAGAACATCCTGAAAGGCCTACTCATCAACACAAGGCGAACCACTCCCATCTCCAAGACACTGATGAAGGTTGGCCTCTATAGTGGACCAGGTCCGCTTGACAGTCCTCACTTCTAAATACCCTCCATCTCAGAAGAGAAGGTGTCCACAGTAACCATGCCCAGGGGGTGGGGAGGCCTCGCAATGGGCACCTTGGGGTACTCCAATCACCATCTTATCTGATCTTGACAGACATTTGTCAACATAATGGGGAGTCCATCAGATACATCAAGTAGGACCACTGCATTGTCAGTGTCTGCTACAGAGCCCAAGTGGTACCTCAGTAGGGGAATCAAGCAGATGGCAGCTACCATGTATCCTAATAGCTTGAAAACAAGGGAAGCCAAAGACCTTTCGTAAGACAGCACGGAAATGGCTAGACAACTCAGGAATGTTACTTGGGAAATAAAGTCTTGCAATCCAAGAAACTGCATTAAAGTGGCAGCCTATGAACTCTAGCATTTTCACAAGACAGACTGGACATATGATAGATGACCATGATTCCCAAAGAACTGCACACCTGAGGTAAGGTATCCCTGGCTCTAAGGATGCTCTTTGAAAGGTGGTTAGGAGCCAATTGTCCAGGTAAGCAAAGACCTGAAAACCCTACAGCCTTAGCCAGGCTGCCACGACTGCCATACACATGATGAACACCTGGAGGAGCAGTGGTGAGACCAAAGAGTAATGCTCTAAACTGATGATGACTGGCCTCCGGTCCGAAGCACAGAAACCTCCTTAACACCTCACTATCTTTATGTGGTGGTAGGCATCCATGAGGTTGATCGAACACATCCAGTCGTCCTTCTCAAAAGAAGCAGAATGGACTGCACCATGACCATCCGGATCTTAGTCTGTTTTACTAAGCAATTCATTTTGTTTAAATCCAAAACTGACCTGGAGGTCCTTGTTCTTCATTTGAAGCAAAAAGAAGCTTGAATAGACCCGGGGATCCCCACTGGTCTGGTGGGACCTCTTGGAGGATTATATTTACTAAAAGCTTCTGACTTTCGATGACTGCATTCCTTCTCTGACTGGGCTGGGTGCCACTTCTGGAAAATGTTTGGAATTTAAATTTAGAGTTTCCAAAACTGGAACTATATAACCTCTGGATATGACAGCATAGGTTCACAAGTGTGTACTAGTCTAATGGCCCTGGGGACTTTACAAGTCTAACCCATAGAAGTGCCCTGGTATTGTGCCACCGGTCGTTAGTTCCCACTGCCTCTATCAAGTATAACCACTGGAGGGATCCCTAGGGTGAACTTTCTATTTCCCATCTACTCATCAAGATTTCTGTTGAAGAGGGCTAGTGAGGTGCTCGGCTTGTATGGGAAGTCTATTTCAGAGCATGGACAGTCTCTGGGTTAAGAACCTGTCCCTCCAGCATTTTCTGTTGACTGTGGTAATGAGGTTGAGGTCTCTGGAGCATGTGGTGCACAGAGATTGGGACTTTTTTAGATGTAGCATTTCTAAGAGAGATGGGTCAGACATGGCTTTGTAATTCAAGCAGAGATCGCCTCTTAGTAGACGATACGAGACAGAGAATACCTGGTGGTTTTTTGAGTGCCGTGTAGGACATATGTTTAAGGCCTAGGATCCTCTTCGTGAGGTACTTTTGTGGCCTATCCAGCTTTGCAGGTATCTAGTGAGATACATGCCAAATGGGGCATTATAGTGATTGGTCTAATGAGGGAATAGTAGAGAGAAATGATGACCTCTTTCTTCCTGGAAGCAAAACCATTGGCAATGAGATGTGCCACATAGAAGGACTTTCTGACCACAGTAGCAATGTGGTGGTTGAAGGAGAGGTCACTGTCAACCTGTGTCCCCAGATCTCCTATAACGCCTTCAGTGTTCAGTGGGCTCCCATCGATGTGGTAATTAGTAGGAATGGAGTTTTTCCCAAAGAGGATGACTATGTATTTTTTGGCATTAAGCTTAAGGCCATGGTTTCAACACCAGTCATTAGTCTCAGTGAGGCCTTTCTGTAGGATGTCTGCATCACTTGAGGAGTTTATAATGGCTCCCAGCTTGCAGTCGTCTGCAAATTTAGTCAGCCAGAGTCCCTCCGTGTTGGCCTGGACTTCTGAGAAGTAGATGCCAAACTGGAAAGGACACAGGACCGATCCCTGTGGGACTCCAATCATGACTGGTCAGCAGTCTGATTTGGAGTCCCCTACATTCACGCTGTCTGTTCTGGGAGCCAATTTGCAACCCACCTAATGATACAGGGACTGATGCCTAGTTTGGTGAGTTTATCAATAATTTCTGAGTGAGGAATGGTATCAAAGGCCTTGGCCAGATCGACGTAGGCTGTATGAACTGCCTTACCTTCATCCACCACTCTGGTGACTGACTCGATGTCAACCAAGTTGAGCAGGCATGACCTACCTTTCACAAAAACAAAATGCGTGGGATCTAGAGTTTGGAGATTCCCTATGTCCTTGTTAATTACGTCCACGATGATGCGCTCCACAGCCTTACCAATCAGACTCGTCAGGCTAATAAGATGATAATTTCCAGGGTCTGTAGTCGCTCCTCCTTTATGGAGAGGGATGACTGTAGCAGGGTGCCATTCGATAGGGACAAAGCCTGAGGTGAGGCTGAGTGAATAGAGCACACAGATGTGGTGCCAGTTCACTTTGTAATTAATTCAGAACACAGCCAGGGACATTGTCGGTTCCCATGGAAGCTGTATTCTTGGCCTTAGACAATGCAGCCTTAACCTTTGCTGCAGTAATACTGGGTGTCTGGCATTCATCCGTTATCCTTTGGGGGGGGGGGGGTCAAGGTTGGCACTGAATCTGTCGGCCAGCATGTTGGCAATATCTGTCAGCTCAGTATAGGAGGTACCACACTGCAGTAACTCAGAGCAAATCTGGGTATTGCCATGGAGATTCTTGATATAACTAAAGGCGGCTTTGTGGATGTTTTTAGTGTCTGCCGCAATTCTGCCTTCATAGCTAGATTTGGAGGTTTTGATGAGGGATCTCAACTTTCTGGTGTGGCTAATAAGGGGATTTTTCCAGTCTTGGGACTTCACCTTCTTCTGCAACAGTTTCTTCCTTCTGTTGTAGAGTTTATTAATGGCAGGGGACCACCAGATTGGCTTCCTTTTTTTGGAGGAGAGCATCTAGGTTTTGTTGGGTATGGCTAGTTCCATGCATTTATGTACATGTTTGTACACTGCACTGCTGTATGATTCAGCAGTCATGCATCTATTTTCCATTGGCATGGGTACCGTGAAGTTAGCCACCTCTATTTTTAGGAGTCCAAAGTCAGCTTTGGAGAAGTTTTTCATGGTGGATACCTTTTCGGGAGGTGTAGGGGAGATGTGGATTTACATGGCGATTAGTTTGTGGTCGGATCTAACCAGGGAGGAATTGACTACTGGTGTAGAGCAACAGTTGCCCATGTTAATTATAACCAGGTCAAGGATGTTGCTTCCTCTAGTGGGGGTAAGAATGAGCTGGTCCAGGGCATTGGAACTGATGAATTCCTGGAAGTGTTGGGCCAGTGCATTGGTGCTTGAGTAGTTTTCCTAGTTGATGGAGGGATAGTTGAAGACTCCTAGTATGAGAGTGTTGGGTTGGACCTTGATAGATTCCAGGGTGCTTAGGAGCATGGAGTGAGAGTCTAGGGACATGGTTGGGGACCTATAGCAGGCTATGACCTGGATCACAGTCTTACCCAATGTTAGTTTTACCTGAAGTATCTCAGATGCATTATGCTGGGCTACTAGTCTGCAGGTGTGCATATCCTTTATGAATATGGAGAGACCACTGCCTTTGGAGCTTCGGTCCATGTTTCGGGGCCAAAAGGTGTGGAATGAGTTATAGCCTGGTAGCGCAGGGGTGCAAGTCCATCCAAGTTGATGGCCTTTCAAGCTTCTGGGTATTGAGCCGAATGACCCATGACTGCTTCCACAGCCAGTCAGGCAACTCCTCAGGGATGTTGAAAGGGCCTCCCAAAGAAGGCTGTGCCGGTCAGACAGCTCCCATTGTGGTTATCCCCACCCTACCTCCCCCACCACCACAGAGGTAGATTTCAGAAGGAAATTTCCGAAAAGGCTGCTGTGCTTTCCTAAATAAGAGAGAGAGAGAGAGACTCCCTCCCACCTTCTGGTCCCAAGACAACATCTGATGAAGGGAAGCAAAACGTACTCCAATGGCAGACATCATCACACGTCCTTAACTTATGCTTCAAAGGGGGTGCTAATAAAGAACACTTTGAAGCAGTTCATAAAAATTACACAACCTCAGCAAAGCATGACAATACATGGCAATGCCAAAGTTAGCAGCTTCTGATGTGTCACCTGTCACGTCAGACAGCAGATGCATGAACACAGTGGCAATGGACGAGGGTAGACAACAGAGTCTCAAAGCTGTCTCGACTCTGAAGTCTACTGTGTACTAACTATTCGACACTTCCGACACTGTTACTATGAAGTCTGGTCAAGTGAGCAAGATAGTTTAACACTCTTAGAGCAAACGTAGCTGGGACGTAGGAGCACCTTTTTAAATGATCCAATACCAAAGATTACCTATTCAGGGAAAGAACCAAGAAACTTTTCCAACATGTCTTTTTTAGTAGCCACCCACCACAACTGCATCAATGGTAGGACCCTTGCTAGAGTGCGGCCAGTCCTTGGGAGGATCAAGAATCTTGTCGAATATCTTAGGAATCTGTTCCACTGAATCGGTCTCCTTCCATACTTTGTAGGACACTATGTCAATATGGGCATCGAGAGGGTTGAGCCATCCAGGACATGGATGGGCCTACCTCAAAAGCCTCCCAAAATACTGAATCCCCCTCCGTGCTGGTGAAGCAACTCCAAAAGAGGCATCTTCTCAGGGGGTTTAGGGAACCCATCTCTTCCATCAAGGTTAGTAATCCTGGTAACAGATTCTTCAAGAGAATCCAGGTGTTTCCTGAAACCTCCCACCATGGAGAATCTGGGGAGGTGGGGGGTGGACTGAAGGGCAGTCTACAAACCATCCAGTGTGGGCTGTGTGAAGTAGGGCAGTGGAGGTGTAACATATGCTAGTATAGCTAGAAGGACTTTTGCAAAGAATTATACATCATTTGTAAATCAAACTGATTTATATGGGTGCTTGTGCTGAAAATGTATTTTCTAAAGCTGCTTGTGTTAAAAAAAAATGTACCAACAGTGGGTCCTGCTAGAAAGAAAACAAGTACACCTGTATGTCAGACTGTACTGTAACTATTAAAATTAATATATTGTAACAGAAGATTCTGGAAGATAAGTGTTAATCTCAGTCCAGCTAATTTTGAAAAATAGTCAAGAAATTACATTACCTGGATTAGGCCATAACATTTCTATCTTACAGTTCTGACTGCAGCCACAGACAAAATGTCTGTGAAAACCACAACTAGGAATCCTACTATATTGTCATTAAGGGTGAACTTATTGCTACCTTGGAACGGTGGAAGTTTTTGAAATGATTTTTTGGCTTCCAGATGCTATAAAGTACAGTTTTGTACCTACCATAAATGTAGATGTTCGAGTGCTAATACAGCTGCAGTAATTACATATGGGTTCTCTGCCATCAGGCGGGTTCTCGGTCGGCCAAATTCCAAAGTCTTGGTCCGGTGTCGGTTGTTGTCGCTTTCTTTCCTGACGTCAGTGCGACAGGGGTATATAAGACACAGCCGACGCCATTTTCTTCAGTCTTTCTTGCCCCAGATGTCAGGTGCCCCCAAAAGGAAGGCAATACATAAATTATAAATATAATCATGCAATGCAATATAATCAAAAATCAGTAGTTGCAAGCAAATACACCATTGAAGGATAACCCAATCAGGTTGTATGAGGAGGTGTTAGCCACTAGGCCTTTACCAAGAGGGGAAGGAGGGAGGGAAACCTGTACTGCAGCTGTATTAGCACTCGAACATCTACATTTATGGTAGGTACAAAACTGTACTATGTTCATCGTGCATACAGCTGCAGTAATTACATATGGGTAGAATCCCAAAGCTACGCACAGGGTGGTAGGCACTAGGTGGAACTGGGAGGAGCCGGAATGCCCTGCAACACAGCAGTGGCAAAGCCTGCTCTAGTTTTGGAGTATAAAGGCAGGTGGTAGTGTTTTGTGAAGGTATGCACAGAACTCCAAGTGGCTGCCTCCAAAATATCTTTGGTAGGGACTCCTCTGAGGAAGGCTGTAGAGGTAGCTGTGGCCCTTGTGGAGTGGGATCTGATGCCTGTAGGAACAGATTTGCCATGAAAGGAGTAACAAAACCGTATGCAGTGGCCTATCCATTTTGAAATTGTCTGTTTGGAAATTGGCTTCCCTTGAGCTCCTACAGCATAGGACACAAAGAGTTATTCTGATTTCCTGAAAGGCTTTGTTCTGTCCAAATAGTAACGTAGCTGTCTATGGATGTCTAAGGAATGTAGCAGCCTTTCCCCTTTGTTTTGAGGATTGGGGTAAAAGGTAGGTAAGTGTATGGCCTGATTTAAAGCTACCCTGGATAGTACCTTAGGCATAAATGACGGGTTGGTTCGTAGGGAAACCCTGTCCTGATGGAAGATGAGAAAGGGCTGCACAGCCATGAGGGCTTGTAGTTCCGAAACCCTACGAGCTGAGGTAATGGCCAGAAGGAAAGCTGTTTTCCAGGACAAATATTGCAAATCTGCTGAGGCAGCTGGTTCAAAGGGAGGCAATGTTAATTTTTCTAGAATGTAATTAAGATCCCAGGCTGGTATTGGTTGTTTCCTTGGAGGTCTTATATTCTTAGCCCCTCTGAGGAACTGTCTTAAGAGTGGGTGAGAGAATAAGGGTGGATCAGTGTTGTACTCTGCAGAAATGGCTGAGGCATGAATTTTGATGGAGGAAAATGAAAGCCCACTGTTCAACAGCTCAGCTAGATACTGTAATATCTGAGGTAAATTCAGTTTTCTAGGATCCTGGCCTTTTTTCTCATTCCAAGCGCAAACCGTTTCCATTTTGCGGAGTAAGCCTTTCTAGTAGATGGCCTTCTGGCCTCCAAAATGACTTCCTGCACCTCTTTGGAGAGTAGGATCTGTTGTGGTGTTAAGGAATTTTCCATGCAGCCAGATTGAGTGTTTTCAGCTGACTGTGAAGAGTTTTGTAGCTGTGCTGAGTCAATAGAAGAGGCATTAGAGGTAGGGTCCAGGGAGGAGTATGTGTTAGGCTCCTCAGGAGTGGGTACCAGTGTTGTCTTGGCCAGTCTGGCGCAATCAGTATCATCTTCGGTCTGTCTGCTCTTGCTTTCAAGAGCACCTTGGGCAGAAGAGGCAAAGGTGGGAAGGCGTAAACTGTCCATGCTGCCCAACTGAAAGAAAGGGCGTCCACTCTCCAGGCCTTAGGATGGAAGGTCCTTGAGCAGAACTTTGTCAATTGATGATTCCTGTGGGAGGCAAAGAGATCTATGTCTGGCCTTCCCCACGCTTGGACTATCTTTGTAAACACTTGAGGATGCAACTTCCATTCGTGTGGGTCTGTCATATTTCTGCTTAGATTGTCTGCCAGCATGTTTTCCAATCCTGGCAGGTACTGTGCTTGAAGTTCGATTTGCCATTCCAGAGCCAAGTTCCAAAGTGACATGGCTAGCCTGCACAGGGGGTATGAATGTGTTCCTCCTTGTTTGTTTATGTACCACATTACTGTGGTGTTGTCTGTTCTTATCAATAATTGCCCTGGATGCAGGAGGTCCTTGAAAGCTGTAATTGCATTTATCACTGCTAGCATTTCCTTTTGATTGATGTGAAGGTGCTTTTCCTTTTAGGACCATTTGCCCTGAATGCACCTGTCTGTCATGTGTGCCCCCCAGGCGTAGTCTGAGGCGTCTGTTGTGATGACTTGATTTGCTTGAGGCTTGCAGAATGGTAGACCTGTGTTTGTTTGGCATGCTTGGGCCCACCATAGAAATTCCTTTTGCAAACATGGAATTATTGGTATTATTGTTTCCAAACTGTGGCTGTGTTGAGACCATAGGCTTTTTAGGTACCACTGAAGTTTCCTCATATGCAACTTTGCACATGGGGTTAGAAGAATGCAAGATGCCATAAAGCCCAGAGCCTGCAGGATTTTCCTTGCAGTTAGCCTGGTACAATTTGCTAGTATTTTGAAGTACTGAGTTAGTTGCCCTTGTTTTTCTGGCACAAGATAGGCCATCTGGATGTTTGTGTCCAAGTTGGCACCCAGGAAAGTTATTTTCTGAGATGGTGTTAGCCTGGATTTCTCTTTGTTGACTGTGTATCCCAGAGAATTCAATAACCGTGTTACATAAGCCAGATGTTCCAGAAGTATGTGTTTGCTGTCCGCTTGGATCAGGCAATCGTCCAAATAAGGATAAATTTGTATCCCTTGAAGTCTGCAGTAGGCAATTACTGATGCCAGGCATTTCGTGAATACTCTGGGTGCAGTAGATAAGCCAAAGGGCAATGCAGAGAATTGATAGTGGATTGAACCTGCAAGAAATTTGAGGTATCTTCTGCAGCTTTGTCTGATTGGGACATGCAGGTATGCCTCCTTGAGGTCCAATGTTACCAGCCAAAACTCCTTGCCCAGCATGGGAAGAAGCTGCTGTAAGGTGAGCATCTTGAATTTTGGTACGAGTAGAAATGTGTTTAGGATGGATAAGTCCAAAATGGGCCTCCAGTCGGTTCCTTTCCTTGGTACCAGGAATAGTCTGGAATAAAAACCTTGACCTTGCTCGTGAGTAGGTACCTCTTGAATAGCTTTCATGTCCATGAGCTTTGAAATTTGTATTTGAGCCTCTGCCCTTTGATTGTGTGGCAGGTTCGGCATGCCTCTCATTTTTGGAAGAGTGTGAAAATGAAATCTGTAGCCTCTGTTTATAATGCCCAGGATCCATTTGTCTGTTGTGATAATATGCTAATTTCTTGTAAATAATGCCAGCTTTCCTCCCAAGGGTGCTGCCAGCTGAGACTTGCTTGGCATGAAAAGGGGGAAGTCATTGGGTTTGTTTCCTGTATTGTTGTGCACTGTCTTCGCCACCTCTTGGTGGTGGAGTTTGCCATTGTCTGCCTCTATATGATCCTTGAGATTGTCCTCTGCCCTTTGTGCATCTGTATCTACCTCTTTGGGGCTTGTCCGTGGCTGGAAAGGACCAGTTTTTTGAAGGCCAATTTCTGCTAAAATGTGGTGGTTGAACCTGTAGAAAAGCCTTGACAGTTTGCATAGATTTTGCTTTTTCTTCCATTTTCCGCAGTATCTCCTCAGCATTAGTACTAAATAATACATCCTTTTGTAAAGGAGCATCTAGTAGTTTAGCTTTAACATGATCAGGCAAGGTTTGTTCCCTAAGCCAGGCATGCCTACGAATGACTGATCCTGTAACAACAGCTCTACTTGAGGCCTCTAGAGCATTATAGCCACATTGTAAGGTGTGTTTACCCACTTGTTCTGCACTATGCATCATATCCTGCAACTCCTTCAAATCTGGTTGTTCAGGTTGTGACATTTTATTCCTTAATTGTGATAACAGAAACTGCTGATATTTAAGCATATGGAACTGACAATTTAAGGCCCACATGGCTAGGGTGGCCGAGGTATATACCTTTTTTCCCCACCTTTCTAAGGATCTAGACTCTCTTTCGGAAGGTAGTGGATTCTTAGCAGTAGAGGCCTTCATTCCATTGGGGCCTTGAGAAATGGTTTCAGGGTCAGCATTATAGCTTTTGTAAAGAAATTGGTGAGAGTTAGGAACTCTGTAGTACCTATCAGGCTTGACTGGGGCAGGAGGCAGGGAATCCGGATTAAGGCAAGCCTCCAAATAAACATCATCAAGTATGTCCAAGACAGGAGGTATTGCCAGAGGTCTGTGCTGAGGTAACAAAAGAAATTCCCTAAGTCTTTTCTTGGAATCAGAAAAGTCTTGGCCTTCCCAATGGAAGTGTTCCCTTAAGGTGTGCAAGGTTTCCCCAAAAGAAAAATTCTCTGGGGGAGATACAGAAGGAATGGACTGCTCTGCATCAGAATCTTCAAAAGGGGAGTACGAGTGTTCCTCTTCATCAGGAGGTTCTGAAATAATGGAGCCCTGGTCCGAAGAGGGAGAATCTTCCTCCACTCTGGGTCTCTTGTCTGGAGGGGGTTGGGAACACCTGATAAGAGTAATTAAATCCTCAGCCATTTTTAGCATCTGTTTTTTAGGCATGGGGCCTGGAGATGGGCCCTGTGCAACAGCCCTCTTGGGATGCATGGCAGATTTGGACTTAGTAAAGGCCTTAATGGAAAAGGAAGATGAGGGTCTAAAGACACCATGGGTGGAAGTGGACCTGTCCACATTAGGAGGCTCAACACTCACAGTGGCTTCGGTGGTTGTAGTCTGGGTATGGGCCGAGGTACCTGCGGTCTTGGTTACAGAAGACACCGCCAAAGAAGTGTCGTCGGTAGTCAGGGACTGCATAGGCGTCTCGCTAAGAACCGGACCACGTGTAGCCGGTTTTGGCGTGGTGTCGGTGGAGACCGCGGACCTCGCGTGTCGGTCCTTGTCCTTGCGTTTTTTGGACAAAACGGTAGTCGGAGTCTCCAACGACATTTTATAATCAAAGGCTGTACCAAAATAGTGTTGGGCGAACTCCGCCCAATGATTAATAATGCGTTTATTGAAAGTAGCGCAAAAGCAACAGCCCGAGACGTCGTGGTCTGGGCCTAAACAAGGTATGCAGAGGGAATGGAAATCCTTATGCGGTATTTGCTTCCCACAAGAAATACAATTGTTAACTTTTTCTGACATCGGTCTGAGGCAAGAAAAATTTCCCCAACGGGGTACTTAGCTTTAAAGAAGACTTCGGTTTCCAATTAATCGTAAATTCAGGAGCTGGCCGACCGGCACTTGCGAACTGCTTCTGCTTCGGGCACCGTGCGGCAAAAAAGACTGAAGAAAATGGCGTCGGCTGTGTCTTATATACCCCTGTCGCACTGACATCAGGAAAGAAAGCGACAACAACCGACGCCGGACCAAGACTTTGGAATTCGGCCAACCGAGGACCCGCCTGACGGCAGAGAACCCATATGTAATTACTGCAGCTGTATGCATGATGAACATCACATCTTAGCAAAGTAGTGTGTGTGTGTGTGTGTGTGTGTGTGTGTGTGTGTGTGTAATGACACCTATGTACTAGATTTCTGGTTCAGTTCCTAGTAAAGAGGGTAGTGTGGGAAAGTACAGTTGTATACACTTACCATAAATGTAGATGTTCGAGTGTATTCACTGTTGCAGTCATCACATTTGGGTTATCTGCCTGCAGTTAGCCCTCAATTGGCCTGAATACCAGTCTCTTGGGATTTCTGCGTCGGATGCTGTCGCTTCTTCTATGACGTCAGGTCATCAGGGGTATAAAACATGCAGCTGATGCCATTACATCGGTTTTTCTTGCCCCACATGTCTGGAGCCCCCAAAATAGGAAGCAATTACATGGTATGGAACACCCCCAGCAAAAAGCAAATGTATTTATTTATTTTACATTTGTTAATCGGGCTAGTCTAACTGGATATATTTCCATTTTCAGTAGAGGCCCAGGGAGAAAAGCTCCGGCAATTATAGAACTAAAAATTTAAAACTTAAAAATTAAAAATTTAAGGATTTAAAAATTAGAAATTAACAGAAAAGATTATAATAAAAGTACAACAAGAAATACTACCTAGAAATAAAAAGTATGCTGTACAACAAGTAATAATATGATAGAGTAGGAAATGACTCTAATAAGTTTAATACTTATACTAGAGAGAGTTTGTTGGCATATTAATTTGGGAGTATCAGTTAGTCTATCTTATAAGGAATTAGCATGTAACAATGCAATAAGAGTGTTAGTAATTTAATTGAGAATAGGAGGAATTAGTAGTAAAGGGAGCTATAATTAGTAAAAGGAAATGGTTAGTCAGGGTTGCTGCAGGGGCATAACCAGTGTGTTTGGAGGTGTTTTTTGAGGTAATGTTTAAAGAGAGGCAAGGAAGAAAGTAATGTTAGTTCATTGGGCAGGAGGTTCCAGTTTTTTCCCACTGTGTTAGAAAAAAAAGAGAGTCTCCAGCCAGGTTGTTAGACTTGCCTATGCAAGCAAGCAGTTTCTTAGAAGAGCGCAGGGAATTCAGATTTTTGTAAGGGAGGATGAGAATGGAAAGAATAGGAGTGCTGTTGGGTTGGTAGAAGATCTTGTGGGCAATGGTGAGTTGGGGTAGTATCAGTTGGTTTTGAAGTTCAAGCCAGCCTAGTTACCTTAGATTCAGACAGTGGTGAGTTCTAAAGGGGTTGCCAGTGGCAAATCTGGCGATGGAATTATAGGAATGTGTTAGTTTGGTAAGATTATTTTTCTTTAGGTTAGTATATATGGGTGAGGCGTACAGAAGCGTTGAGATTAAGTGTGAGTGAGCAATTGTGGTTCTAGCTATAGGAGTTAGGAAAGGTTTGATCCTATATAAGGAGCCTATTTTTCTGTTGACAGTTTTAATAGTATTATTTATATGGCTGTCAAAAGTAAGGTTATTGTCAATAGTTATTCCTAACAGTTTTGTGGTTGTGTCAGGAAGTATAATAGTGCCATTATTGGAAAAAAACAGAGAAATTTATGGGTGAGGATTTGTTTGTGGGTGTAAAGAGAAGGAGCTTAGTTTTTTTAGCATTGAGAAGGAGGCATCTATTTGTAAACCATGTTTCTACTATGTTAAATACTTTCTGGGTTAGAGAATGTAGTTCTGAAGGGGAGTTTGCTGTGCATACTAGCGTAGAATCATCTGCGTATTGTATGCAGGTGGCTTGAGGGATTGCTATGTGGAGGTCATTGATAAATAGTGAAAAGAGAAGCGGTCCTAGAATAGAGCCTTGAGGGACTCTGAGGGTAACAGGCTGAAGGGATGATGTGTTGTTTTGCCAGAGAACTGCTTGTTGCCTATTGCTAAGGTAGGACCTAAAGCATTTAATAGTCTGACAGTCAAAGGAAAGGGATTCTAGAATGCTGATGAGAAGGGCATGGTTGACCATGTCAAAAGCTTTTGAGAGGTCAATAAAGAGAGCAGATGAGAGGTTATTGTTATTGCGGTTTCTATTGATGGTATCTATAAAAGACAGTAGGGCAGTTGTGGTACTGTGTGATGGCCTAAAGCCATGTTGGCAGTTTTCTAGAATGTTATGTTGAGATAAATGATGTAGTAGTTGTCAGTGAATCCATTTTTCCATTATTTTGGCTAAAGGAGATAATAGAGCTATTGGCCTGTAGTTAGAGTAATCATTTGAATTGCCACCTTTATGAAGGGGAATAATATGGGAGATTTTCCAAATGTCTGGAATGGTTCCTTCCTTAATGGTTCTGTTAATGAGGATGGATACAGGGTATGCAATTACCTTAGCTGCTTTTTGCAAGTATTCTGACGGTATTTGGTCAGCAGAAGGTGTGCAAGGCTTAAGTTTTTGGATGAGTTTACAGATGAGAGTAGTAGAGATGGGTTGCAGTTTAAATGTTGGTAGTAAAGCTAATGTTGTGGTGAGAAGGCTTGAGTTGTCTGGGATTAGCTGACTGGCTAGTGTTTGTATGGTCTCTGTGAAGAAAGTATTAAAGCTATTGGCAGTTTGCAGGGGGGTATTAGGATCTACCTCAAGAGGGGTAGGTGTATGAAAGTGTCCTGGGGATAGGAGTTTGTTTATAATAGACCAAAAATTTTGGGGATTGTTCTGATGAGTTTGCTGTAGTTTACAGTAATAGTTCTTTTTATCCATAAGTATTGCCTTTTTTGTACTATTTCTTAGTTGCCTAAAGTTTTGTTGATCAGAGATATTTTTGTTAGCCCTCCACTTAGCCCAAGATTTGTTCCTCAGTAGAATTTTCTGCCTGGTTTCTTTAGAAAGCCAGGGGGCTGGTTTGGATTTCATTCGGATCGACCGTTTGTGTGCATGTTTATCAAGGATGGATAAAAAGTAGAGTTTAGATATTTTATAGCCTCTTCAAGTGGTAGAGTTTTTAAAAAGTTCCAGTTACAGGCACGAAGTTCATTTTGGAATGATTCTGGGCTAAAGTGTTTATTGGAACGAGCACTCCTAAAAGTGGAGGGTTTAGGCAGATCATGTTTTTGTCTTATGATGTAGGTCAACATATGATCACTTAAATCATCTGGGAGAGTGCCTACCTTATAAGCTTGCTCCTGTATAAGTATCCAGTCTAAGGTAATCTCTTTTTTGTTAGGTTTGTTAATTCTGGTTGTGGAGGTGATAGTTTGCTTAAAGCCATGGAGGTTAATGTGAGAGGTGGGGTTATCTGTATTGACATTTTTCCGGTCAGTATTAAAATCACCTAGTATTACTGTTTCTTGGGGGTAAGTTGAGGATACCCAGTTTAATATAGCTTCGATTGTGCTGATGTTATTACCTGGTGGTAGGTAGATACAGATGAGGTATAAAGCTTTGTTTGGGTTGATTTGGAGTTTGGTGACCAGGACTTCGGCATTACTATCCTGAGGAGGGTTACATGGTAGTGTGGACATGTGAAATCTATCTTTGAATAGAACTGCTACACCCCCTCCCTTGCATTTTATCCGGTCTTGTCTAATTATATTGTAGTCAAATACCAATGATCTAAAATATTCCAAACAAAAAAGAAAGGTAGAAGTAAAGAGAAGTCAGGGGGCTGGAGGAAGGGTAACCAGGACTGCAACAGTGAATACACTTGAACATCTACATTTATGGTAAGTGTACACAACTGTACTATGTTCTTCGTGTTTCACTGTTGCAGTCATCACATTTGGGTTGATTCCCAAAGCTGAGGATAGGTGGAGGTAGTTAAGAAGCATTAGGGCTGGCAATCAGGCCCTGTAAGACTGCTGTGGCAAATCCAGCTCTGTATTTAGAATAGATAGGTAAGTGGTAATGCTTGGTGAACGTGTGTACAGAGCTCCAGGTTGCAACTTCCAAGATCTCCCTGGTAGGGACTCCCCTAAGAAATGCTGTAGAGGTGGAATGTGTTCTGATCCCCTGAGGGGTACGTTTCCCATGGTGTTTGTAACAGAAATGGATGCAGTGTGCTATCCATTTAGAAATGGTTTGCTTTGAAATGGCCTTGTCCTGTGCCCCTGCAGCAAAGCTGACTAGCAGCTGGTCAGATTTTTCTGAAAGGCTTAGTCCTGTCCAGATAGAACCTAAGCTGCCTGTGCACGTCCAGGGAGTTCAGAATCCTTTCCCCTTTTTTCTGAGGATTAGGGAAAAAAGTTGGCAAATGAATGAATTAGTTTAAAGCCACACTAGATACCACCTTGGGCATAAATGATAGGTTAGTCCAGAGGGAAACCCTGTCCGCATGGAAGATAATGAAGGGTTCCATGGCCATAAGGGCCTGCAATTCAGACACTCTTCTTGCTGAAGTGATGGCCAAAATAAAGCTATTTTCCATGAGAAGAATTTTAACTGCTGTAGCAGCAGGTTCAAAGGGGGGAAACGTGAGCTTTTCCAATACAAAGTTAAGGTCCCAGGCTGGGGTGGGAGCTCTCTTGGGGGGGGGGGGGGGTCTTAAATTTTTGGCTCCTCTCAGGAACTATTTGACCAGAGGGTGAGAGAAGAAGGGTGGGTCAGTATTATAATGAGCTGAGATGGTAGAGGCATGAATCTTAATTGAAGAAAAAGATAGGCCTTTGTGAAGCATTTCTGTTAAGTAACCTAGCATATGAGGTAAGCTGGGCATAGGTGTGTCCATTCCCTGAGACTGGCTCCAGGAACAGTATCTTTTCCACTTTTCCGAATAGGATTTTCTAGTACTAGTCCTCCTTGCCTTAAGAATGACATCCAGCACCTGCTTACTGAGGGTTGCTGGTGATGAGTTCAGGGGATTAAGCCAGGCTGCTAGGTTCAGGGCCTGCAGCTGAGGGTGCAAAATCTGGCCCTACTGCTGGGACAGCAGGGGAGGGGTCTGAGGCAGGTGCCATGGTGGCACTACTGTCAGACTGCGCAAAAGAGGGTAACAGTGCTGGCGTGGCCAGTCTGGTGCAATCAGGATTGTCCTTGGTTTGTTCTGTTTGACCTTTAGTGGAACCTTCGAGAGGAGCGGCAGAGGGGGAAGGACATAGATTGAGAGGCTTTCCCAGGTAAAGGACAGGGCATCCACTTTCCAAGCTTGGCTAAGGGGAGTTCTGGTGCAATATTTGCTTAACTGATAGTTCTGAGGGGAAGCAAAAAGGTCCACCTCTGGGGTCCCCCCACCTGTTCCTCAAAAGCTTGAATATTTTGGGTTCCAGTTTCCACTCGTGTGAGTCCATGAGATTTCTGCTTAAGTCGTCTGCCAGTGAATTTAGTTTGCCTGGCAGGAATTGAGCTTGCAGGTGCACTTGGTTGCTCAAGGCTGTGTTCCACAGAGCCATGGCTAATCTACAGAGTGGGCAGGAATGGGTCCCCCCCTGCTTATGTACCACATAACTGTGGTGTTGTCTGTCTTTACCAATAGTTATCTTGAAAAATTAAGGCCTTTGAAGGCGGTCAGAGCATTCTGTACAGTTAACATTTCTTTTTGATTGATAAGCAGGTGCAGGTCTCCATTTGTCCTGAATGCAATGCCCTGCCATGTGAGCCCCCCATGCATAGTCTGATGCGTCTTGTTGTTAGGGTTTGGGCAGCAGGTGGTAGAGTGAAAGGAAGTCCCTTTGTTGTAGTTGCAGGCTTCTGCCCACCAAAGGAACTCTGTCCTTAGGCAAGGAATGATAGCAATCATTGTTTCCAGGTCCTAAGAATGTTGACACCAGAGAATTTTTAGGTACCATTGAAGTTTCCTCATATGCAGTCTTGCATACGGAATTAGTAGAATGCAAGAGGCCATGAACCCTAGAGACTGCAGTATTTTTCTTGCAGATAGCCAGGTTTTGGCGGCCAGCAGACTGAAGTAGTTTGTCAAATAAATTTGTTTTTCTGGAGTGAGGAATGCCATCTGGGAAGTTATGTTCAAGCTTGCTCCCAGGAATACAATTCTGTTGGCTGGGTACCAGATGTGATTTATTTTTGTTGATGGTGTACCCCAGTGAAGTTAGAAGTCTCTTTACAAATGCCAGGTGCTGTTGTAGCAATTCCTAACTGTCCACCTGAATCAGGCAATCGTCCAAGTATAGGTAAATTTGAATTCTTCTCTGCCTGCAATATGCAATGGCTGGAGCTAGGCACTTTGTGAATACCCTGGGCGCAGTAGATAAGCCAAAGGGAAGTGCAGAGATCTTATAGTGCATAAAGTCTGCTCTGAAACATACGCATTTCCTGCAAGACTCCCTTATGGAGATGTGCAGATAAGCTTCTTTTACGTCTAGGGTTGCTAGTCAGGAGTCCTTGGCTAGCATAGGAAGCAGATGTTGGGAGAATTAGCATTCTGAATTTTGGAACCACCAGAAAGGTGTTGAGAATAGACAGATCCAGGATAGGACGCCAAGAATTTTCTTTGCTGGGTACCAGAAACAGCCTGGAATAAAAGCCTGCTAAGACGGGTTGAACAGCCTCGACACTGAGAAGAGAATGTACTTGCTTTTCGGCCTCTGCCCACTGGTTTGGGGGGAGGTCTGGCCATCCACTTAGGGTTGGGAGAGAGTGGAAGTGGAATCTGTATCCCTGGGAAACGATGTTTAAGACGCATCTGTCCTGGGTAATGTACTCCCAGTTTTTGGCATGCAGGGCAAGTTTCCCTCCTAAAGGTGCAAGTACTTGGGCAAGGCTTGGAAGAGTTAAGGATGTCATTATGCAATTTTACCATAGGATGGTGGCTTACTACTCCCTGTTTTGGACGTGGGAGCACTCCATTGCTTAGATCTCTGCATAACCTGTAGTTTTGGTGGTCTGCTGCCCCTGGGTTTGGACTGAAGGCCTGGGAGGGACTGGAAAAGACAAGTTTTTTGAAGGCCAATGCCTACTGAATCTAGGCGGCTGTACTTGTAAGAAATCTTTAACAGTTTGCATAGATTTAGCTTTCTCCTCCATCCTTTTGAGGACTTTTTCTGCTTTACTGCCAAAGAGATGCTCCAAGTTTAATGGTGCATCTAGTAATTTTGCTTTGACGTGATCTGACAAGTTTTGTTCCTTAAGTCAAGCATGCCTTCTAAGAACAGACCCACAAAGGCATTAAACCCACACTGCAAAGTATGTTTACCAACTTGGTTAGCAGAATCCATTAACTCTTGTAAATCTTTGTGTTCTGCACAATCAGGAATCAACATCATTTTCTGTTTAATTAGCTCCATAATATGCTGCTGATACTTTAACATATGAAATTAGCAATTTAAAGCCCTAATGGCAAGAGTAGCAGATGTGTATACCTTCTTACCTCATCTGTCTAAAGCCCTAGAATCCCTGTCTGAAGGGGTAGGAGTTTTGGCAGTTGTAGCCTTAATGCCTTTAAGTCCCTGGGAAATGGTCTCTGGATCCGCAGTGGGATTCTTAAAGAAGAATTTGTGGCAGTCAGGTACTCTGTAGTACCTGTCCGGTTTCCTGGGAGCTGGAGGCAAAGTATTATGGGTAAGGCTGGATTCCAAAAAAGACATCATCTACAATTTCCAGAACAGCAGGGATAGCTAGAGGTCTGTGCTGAGGCAAGTTTAAAAATTCTGAGTCTCTTTTTGGACCGAGAGTAATCCTGGCTCTCCCAGCGGAAATGCTCTCTAAGGGTATGCAGGGTTTCACCAAAAGAAAAATCTTTTGGAGGGGAAGCTGAAGGAATGGAATCCTCTGCATCAGAATCCTCATATGTAGATAAGGGTATGTCCTGGCAATCAGAAGGATCAGAGTTATCAGACTCCTGATATGAAGAATCGGAAGGAAAATCAGTTCTTGGTCTTTTTGAGGGGAAGGCCAACTTCCCCTAATTAAGGTAATGAGGTATTCAGCCATTCTAAGCATTTGTTTTTGTGGCATTTGGTCGTCTGTTTCCTAGGCATAGTGCAAACTCTAGGCCTGAGAAATTTGGTACAAAGTCAGTTTAATATGAAAATCAGAAGGCCTGAATACACCCTCAGAAGCCGGTGCCTGCACAGCGGCTCTGGACCCATCCAAGGTAGAGACATCCGCAGGTTCCATAGTCAAAGAAGCATCTCGCGGCATACTGGACTCTGAATGGGTCTCAGTAGACGCCTGCGAAATCTGTAGCAGCGGGTATCAGGGGCTGCAAAAGCACCTCACTGAGTACCGGCAGACTGGCAACTAGCTTAACGGTAGCACTGTCGGCAGTTTTGGACCTATGCGGTCTGTCTCTGTCTTTATCCTTACGGATTTTCAGAAGATCGGTAGTCGGATGGCTTACTGAAGCCATTTCGGAATACAGATATCGAGAGCGAAATAATTTAGCGACAAAAACAGCTCAACAACGAATACTTTGTGCATTGAACAAAGCACAAAACCGACAGCGAGGGACGTCGTGGTCTGGGCCTAGACAGGTGACGTAGTAAGAATGAAAATCTCTGTGAGGTATTTGCTTTCCACAAGCAAGACAATTATACATTTTTTTCTGACATCGGTTAGAGCAAGAAAAAAGAATCCCCAATGGGAAACTTATCATTTAGAAGACTTCAGGTCTGAAACTCGAAAAACAAAAATTTCAGGAGATGGCCGAATGGCAATTGCGAACTGCTTCTGCTTTGGGCACCGCATGGCAAGAAAGACTGATGTAAAGACATCGGCTGCATGTTTTATAGCCCTGATGACCTGACGTCATGGAAGAAGCGACAGCATCCAATGCAGAAATCCCAAGACTCTGGTATTCAGGCAGACTCAGGGATACCTGCAGGCAGATGACCCAAATGTGATGACTGCAACAGTGAAACACGAAGAACATCCAGAAGTCAGATGACCAGGTTTGTGTGACGCCATTCTATAAGCCAGCACTAAAATGATGTTTTAATACTTGATGAGACAGAAGTCTCACAGCAGTCTGTTTGAGAAACGTGACAAAGGACGACCACTCATCCACTTCATCTTGCCTTGCTCTAGTAAGTGAACTAGGGGACAATAATTCTTTAGATCAGTCAGAAAAATACAGTGAGATTAATCAAGTACTATTTTTCTGTATCTTTGTGATTCTTTCCATCTGGGTTATTTTTAATATTTCCAGTGATCAAAACTTTGGTGTTTATTGTAACTAGATATTTAGTATTTTCATGTTATTTTATTAATTATTATTAAATATATTTAAACTTTTCATTGTAGATGGTCTTTTAGAGAATATTTTAACCTTTGAGTGTATTTTTATTTATTTAGTGGCAATGTGGCTACTCCTGAAAGTCTTGTATTTGGTCAAAATACTACCATTTGTATTAGTATTAATTTTACTCAATATAATTGATTACCCTGGTAAAAGCCTTAGAGTAGCTGCCTTTGGAGTGCTCTGGTGGCAGTATCTATCTTCTAGTCTGGGCAAAGCAGGCATAGCTGGTAAATCTGTGCCAGATTTTCCGAGGTGTGTGTGTGTGTGTGTGTGTGTGTGTGTGTGTGTGTGTGTGTCAGCTATTTGGAGCAGGGACACAGAGCACTGATTTCACAGAGAGGGTGGTGGAAGACCTGACTTGAAACACTTGACTGAGTACTCAACTCTTCAGCTGCATGTCAGTGGGAAGTCTTATTTGGGGCATGGACAGAGAAAGAGAGCACACAAGGGAAACCCAGCCCCAAGACTGTGTGTGTTCCCTGTGTACTCTTATGGGAAACTGTACTTGGTGCAGAGAGCTGCATCTGAAAATAGTGTGTGTATCTATTTTCATTCCACGTGAACGTCCCTCACTGGTGTCTGTGGTGAGGATTGAGACTCCTTGATCAGTGGCCCAGAGGAGGCGCATCACAGACTGTCCAGGAGCAGACAAACATGTCCACAAGCACAGATGTTGAAGACGGAGGAATAGCAGTTGCAGCTAACCACTTCTGACAGAACATCCTCACTACAATATCAAAAGCAGGAACTGAAGCCAGATGCCCACAGCCTGCAGACCCAAGATCCAAAGATCCGAAGGACACACCAGTCTGTCAAGAGCAAAGGCACCTAGTGGGAGGGATGACCACAAAACCAGAATCAAACTTGACCCAGAAACCTCCCATCTCAACATGTCTGCTCTGAGGTCCACTTGGTCCTGAAGTTGCCACCGTCCAGGAAACCAAGGTAGAGGTAGGATCCAACCCTAAGGGAGAAAAGGAAACTGGCTCTGATGACCTCAGAACCACAAAGCCCAAGGGAGGAAACCACCTAGATGGAGCTTAACCCTCCAGTTGAGGAGCAGAAGCAAAAGGGATCAGTCCTAACTGCATCTGGGCATGTAAAAAGGACTGCATCAGCTGTTCCAAATCACAGAGTCTTAAAACTTCCAATTGAGTAGGTCAAATGAGCCAACAAAGTTACCAATGGAGGCTTGGAAACTTACCTGCTGGATGATGGCTCCTATGATCACATCTGAATAGGAGAGGCTTGGATCTGGAACAGAGATGGGGGCAACTCCAGTGAGGCCTCTCCTGGAGTAGAAGGGGTATAAAGAAGTCCTTCCTGAGTGAGCCCCCTTCAACAAGAAAGGACTTGGGCCACTAACAACAAGAGACAGAGCCTTACCTGCAGCCAGTGTCAAAGGTGATCAGTTCCAAGATGTCAAAGCCAATGACTGAGCTGAACACACCAGAGAAGCCATGCCTCTTGGGACCTTTGGATCCTGCGGACCAGAAGAGGAGGGAGCCAAATGTTTTCCATCTCCCTTCGATGGTTTACAGTCCTCAGAGCACTCATTATGACCTTGGTCACCTTTATCACCCTCACAGGAAGAGAAGTCGCCAGCCAGCAACAGTCTTTTTAGGACCAACTTGGCCCCTCTCATTAACCTTACTAGTGCCAAAGCCCTTGCAGACAGAGCATGGTGACTCAAAATAAGTGGTGCAAAGTCAATATACACACCTGTCATGAGTATCTTGAGAAGGGACCTTGCGACCGCAAGCTACACACTTCTTAAAACACCAATACTCCTAAGCAAAAAAACCCTAAACACTCAAGACACAGCAAATGCACAATACAACACTGTAATCACACAGGTCTGGAAAAGCCCTCAAACAAGAACAAACCCAACTCTAACTTATGCTACTCACCAGAAAAAAATCTTTATACCAGCAACCAACTAAATACAACAAAAATGAATGCAGAGAAAAAGGAAACAAGGCAAACTACACTCAAAAACATCACAAGGATATATTCCCTCTGAGCTGATAACCAAGCTACTGTCCAAGAATGGTGGCAAATGAGATCTGAGGTAATCTTATCTGAGCAGGGGGATTATGAATAGAAGAGGCAGAGCTTAGCAGACTTTGGAATACGCCTGGTCTCAGGTCAGTCGGATACCATAATCAACAGGTTGAATCCAGACGGAAAAGATAACATTGGATTAAGAGCCATTATCTCTTATGCTAATATATGTCCATTGATACTGCTCCACAAGTAAGGTCTGTGCTGTCTGTTGTGACCGACAGTGCTGAAACAGAAAAGAATTGGAGACCTGGATCCTGAAACATTCTGCATCTCCACCACATAATCTCCCTTTTTACAAACTTTAAGACTAGAATTTGAAAGGTCAATAGGTGCTGATGCTGGGACCACAGAGATTTCAAATACCACTGTATCTTTCTAATGTGGAGTCCTGCAAGAAGTATCATGAGAATCATGGAAGTCACAAGATCCAGAATCCTGCAGAATTCCCTCTCCGAGATAAAGTGTGTTGAAAAACTCAGAACTAGATCTAACTATAGATTTTCCTGCAGAAGAAAAGCTCTTTGTACTGAAGTGTCCAGCAGACACACCAGGAAAAGCAATCCGGTGAGGATTTGTCAGAAAAAAATTCTGAACTTTTTCTTGGATTCTCAGTCTAAGTAGGAGATCCTTTACTGAATAGAGAGAGATTCTGGACATATTTTTAAAAGATTCTGTAAGATAAGCAAGTCTTCTAAATAAGGAGAATGTGAATACCTTACAGTCTGCAGTCGGTTATCACAGGAGCTAGACAGAATGTGTACTCTCTTGGTGCATCTGATGAGGCAAAAAACTGATAATGCGATCCAGACACACAAACCCCCAAGAAATGCCTGAAATCTGGATGAACAGGAATGTGAAGATATGCATCTTAAACCTGACGTTGTTAAGGAACTCAAATAAAGAAGAAGGGGTAATAAATTCTGAAGTGAAAACATTTTGAACTTTGGGATTACTGAAAACTAGGTTCAAGAAGGAAAGGTCCAGAACTGGTCTCCAAGAATCTTCTTTCTTTGGCACCAGAACCATTCTTGAATAAAATCCTTTTCCTGACAGAAGAGAAGGAACTGCTCCTACTACCCTTGAAGAACATGGGCTGTAAGGCAGAAGAGAGAAGAGTATGCTCTGTCAAATGAGGAGGAATCTACTGAAAGGAGAGACTCCCACTGTCATCTATAGACCTGAATGATTACATTCAGAGCCCATTTGTTGGAAAAGTACAGTTGTGTACACTTACCATAAATGTAGATGTTTGAGTGTATTCACTGTTGCAGTCATTACATTTGGGTTATCTGCCTGCAGGTAGCCCTCAGCCAGACTGAATATCAAAGTATTGGATTCCTGCGAAGGATGCGGTCTCTTCTTCCATGACGGCAGGTCGTCAGGGGTATAAAACATGCAGCCGATGCCATTACATCAGGTTTTCTTGCCCCTGATGTCAGGTGGCACCACAATGGGAAGCAATTATATGATATGTTACACCTCCATCAAAAAGCAAATACACCAGAAAGCTTAAAACAAGAAGCAAAGGTAGAGCCAAGAGACGTCAGGGGCTGGAGGGAGGGTAACCAGGACTGCAACAGTGAATACACTTGAACATCTACATTTATGGTAAGTGTACACAACTGCACTATGTTCTTCATGTTTCACTGTTGCAGTCATTACATTTGGGTAGATTCCCAAAGCTAAGGAATGGAGGAGGAAGTTAGAGAGCATTAGGAACAGCTATCAAGCCCTGCACTACTACAGTGGCAAAACCAGCTCTGGATTTAGAAAAAATAGGCATGTGGTAATGCTTGGTGAAGGTATGAACAGAGCTCCAGGTAGCGGCTTCTAGGATGTCCCTGGTAGAGACCCCTCTGAGAAAGGCTGTAGAGGTAGATGCAGCCCTGCTGGAATGTGATCTTATCCCCTGTGGGGTAGGTTTTCCATGGTGTTTATAGCAGAAATGAATGCAATGGGCTATCCATTTAGAAATGGTTTGCTTTGAAATGGCCTTCCCCTCTGCCCCTGCAGCAAAGCCAACTAGCAGCTGTTCAGATTTTCTGAGAGGCTTCGTCCTGTCCAAATAAAATCTAAGTTGTCTGCGCACGTCCAAGAGAGTGCAGAAGTCGATCTCCTTTGTTTCGTGGATTAGGAAAAAAGGTAGGCAAATGAATGGACTGATTTAGGGCCACACTAAATACCACCTTGGGCATAAAGGAAGGATTGGTCCTGACGGAAACCCTATCTGCATGGAAGATAATGAAGGGCTCCACTGCCATGAGGGCCTATAATTCAGACACTAATCTAGAAAAGAATTTCAACTCTGCAGTTGCAGCTGGTTCAAATGGAGGGACAGTGATTCTTTCCAATACAAAGTAAAGGTCCCAGGCTGGAGTAGGGCTCACCTGGAGGTTCTTAAATGTTTAGCCCCTCTGAGAAATTGCTTTAACAGGGGGTGAGAGAAAAGGGGTGGTTCAGTATTATAATTTACTGAAATTGCAGAGGGATGAATTTTAATTGACGAGAAGGATAAGCCCTTGTGGAGCATTTCTGTTAAGTAATGAAGAATATGAGGTAAACTGGGCACCGTAGTGCCCATACCTTGGGTCTGGCTCCAGGAACAGTATCTTTTCCACTTTTCAGTGTAGGATTTTCTAGTACTACGTCTCCTTGCTTCCAGAGTGACCTCTAGGCACCTGCTTACTGAGGGATGCTATTGGAGAGCTCAAGGATTAGCCAGGCTGCAAGGTTCAGGGTTTGAAGCTGAGGGTGCAGAATCTGGCCCGCCTGCTGGGACAGCAGGGAAGGTGTCTGTGGTAGGTGCCATGGATCCAGCAGTATCATGCTGCGCAAGAGTGGGTACCAGTGCTGGCGAGGCCAGTCTGATGCAATAAGAATTGTCCTTGGTTTGTCCTGTTTGATCTTTAGCAGAACCTTCAAGAGGAGAGGCAGAGGGGGAAAGGCACAAACCAAGAGGCTTTCCCAGGTGAAGGACAGGGCATCCACTTTCCAGGCTTGACTGTGGGGAGTCCTTGTATAGAAGTTGTCCAACTGGTAGTTCTGGGGGGAGGCAAACAGGTCTATCTCTGGAGTCCTCCAGTTGTTCCTCAAGAGGTTGAATATTTTTGGTTCCAGTTTCCATTTGTGTGTGTCCATGAGATTTCTGCTTAGGTCGTCTACCAGTGAATTTAGCTTGCCTGGCAGGAATTGAACTTGTAGGTGCACTTGGTAGCTCAAGGCTGTATTCAACAGAGCCATGGCTAGTCTGCAGAGAGGGTACGAGTGGGTTCTCCCCTGCTTGTTTATGTACCACATAACTGTGGTGTTGTCTTGTCTTTATCAATAAATGTCTTGGAAGGATGTGGTCCTTGAAGGCTGTCAGGGAATTCTGTACAGCTAAAGTACAGTTGTGTACACTTACCACAAATGTAGATGTTCGAGTATATTCACTGTTGCAGTCATTACATTTGGGTCATCTGCTGGCAGGTTGCCCTCAGTCAGCCTGATTAACAAAGTCTTGGGTCCTGCGTCGGTTGCTGTCCCTTCTTCCATGACGTCAGGTCGTCAGGGGTATAAAACATGCAGTCAATGCCATTACATCAGTTTTTCTTGCCCCAGATGTCAGGTGCCTCCCAAATGGGGAGCAAAAAAAAAAAAAAAAAATATATATATATATATATATATATATATATATATATATATACACATACACACACACACACACATATATATGCATGCAAGTATATAATGTTAAACACAAAAAATATACCTCCAAACAAAAGCAAATACACCTAAAAAGGCTTTTAAGCATAGTAAAAGAAAGGAGAGGTATAGCAAGATAAAAACAGGGGGGCTGGAGGGTGGGTAACCAGTACTGAAACAGTGAATATACTCGAAAATCTACATTTATGGTAAGTGTATATAACTGGACTACATTCTTCATGTTTCACTGTTGCAGTCATTACATTTGGGTAGAATCCCAAAGCTATGGTTGGGAGGATGGATTTATACCGCATTAGGAGCAGCTATAAGGCCCTGCAGGACGGCAGTGGCAAAGCCAGCTCTGGATTTAGAGAAGAGAGGTAAATGGTAATGTTTGGTGAACGTATGAACTGAGCTCCAGGTAGCAACTTCTAGAATGTCTCTGGTAGGAACCCCTCTGAGAAAGGCTGCAGACGTAGATGCAGCCCTGGTGGAATGAGACCTGATCCCCTTGGGGATAGGTTTACCATGGTGCATATAGCAGAAACAAATACAATGGCTTATCCATTTGGAAATAGTCTGCTTTGAAATAGCCTTTCCCTCTGCCCCTGCAGCAAATGCCACCAATAGTTGTTCAGATTTTCTTAGAGATTTCATCCTGTCTTAAGTAGAATCTAAGTTGTCCCTGTATATCCAATGAATGCAGAATCCGCTCACCCTTGTTCTGTGGATTGGGGAAGAAAGTTGGCAGATGAATGGTGGATTGGTCCCGAGAGCCACCCTGTCTGGATGAAAAATAATGAAAGGCTCCACTGCCATAAGAGCCTGTAATTTTGAAATCCTTCTAACTGAAGTGACTGCTAAAAGGAAAGCTGTTTTCCAGGAGAGAAATGTTAGGTCTGCAGTAGCAGCTGGCTCAAAAGGAGGGAAAGTGAGTTTTTCCAAAACAAAACTGAGGTCCCATGCAGGAGTTGGTGCTCTCCTGGGAGGTCTTAAATTTTTGGCCCCTCTGAGATACTGCTTTAGCAGAGGATGAGAGAAAAGGGGAGGTTCTGTGTTGTAATGAGCTGAAATGGCAGAGGCATGGCTTTTTATGGAAGAAAAGGATAGGCCCTTGTGAAGCATCTCAGTTAAGTATTGCAGAATCTAAGGAATATTGGGCATTGCTGTGCTTATTCCTTGTGATTGGTTCCAGGCACAGAATCTTTTCCATTTGTCAGCATAATATTTTCTAGTACTAGGTCTTCTAGCCTCCAAAATGACATCAATCACTGGTTTGCTGAAGGATGCCAAGGGTGAAATTAGTTCATTAGCCATGCTGCAAGATTCAAAGTCTGGAGCGGAGTGTGCAGAATTTGGTAGTTCTGCTGGGACAGTAGGTAAGGTGTCTGTGGCAGGTGCCACGGAGGAAGGTGTGACACACTGCGCAGGAGTGGGTACCAGTGTTGGCGAGGCCAGTCTGGAGCAATCAGAATCATTTTTGGTTTGTCCTGTTTGACTTTTAGTAGAACTTTGGAGAGCAGAGGCAGAGGGGGAAAAGCATAGATTGATAGGTTTTTCCAGCTGAATGATAGAGCATCCACTTTCCAAGCTTTTTTTGTGATGAATTCTTGTGCAGAATTTGTCCAACTGATAGTTCTGGAGTGAGGCAAAAAGATCTATGTCTGGGTTCCCCCACTTGCGTGTCAACATGTTGAAAACTTTTGGTTCCAGTTTCTATTCGTGTGGGTCCATAAGATTTCCGCTTAGTTCGTCTGCCAGAGTATTTAGCTTTCTTGGCAGGAACCGAGCTTGTAGTTGTATCTGATAGGTCAAGCCCTGTTCCACAATGCCATGTTTAGTCTACAAAGGGGGTAGGAATGTGTACCTCCCTGCTTGCTTATGTACCACATAACTGTGGTGTTGTCTGTCTTTATCAGTAGATGTCTTGGATGAAGGTAGTCCTTGAAGGCTGTCAGAGCATTCTGTACAGCTAGCATCTCTTACTGATTGATATGTAGGTGGATTTGATTTGGGCTCCATTTGCCCTGAATGCACCTCCCTGCCAGATAAGCCCCCCAAGCATAGTCTGATGCGTCTGTTGTTAGGGTTTGGGTGGCAGGGGGTGGAGTGAATGGCAGTCCCTTGTTTTGGTGGCAGGCCTCTGCCCACCATATGAACTCAAGTTGCAGGCAAGGTATAATAGGAATCACTGTTTCCAGGCTGTGACAATGTTGACTCCATAAACTTTTTAAGTACCACTGAAGTTTCTACATACGCAGGCTTGCATATAAAATTAGAAGAATGCAGGAGGCCATGTACCCAAATGCCTGCAGAATTTGTCTTGCAGATAGCAGGGTATTTGTGGTTACCTGTTTGAAGTAAGTCATCAATTGAGTTTGCTTTTCTGGTGTAAGGTAAGCCATCTGGGCAGTTGTATTCAAGCTTGCACCCAGGAATGTCATTTTTCGAGAGGGTACCAGTTGTGATTTCTTTTCATTTATAGTGTACCCTAGACAAGTTAGAACCCTTTTTACAAATGCCAGTTGCTTTAGAAAAATGTCCTTGTTTTCTGCCTGAATTAGACAATCGTCCAGGTATGGATATATTTGAATATTTCTTTGTCTGCAAAATGCAATTACTGGTGCCAGGCACTTTGTGAAGACCCTGGGGGAGAGTAGATAAGTCAAAGGGCAGTGCAGAGAACTGGTAATGCAAGTAGCCTGCTTTGAAGCGACGGTATCTTTTGCAAGATTCCCCGATTGGGATATGCAGGTAAGCTTCTTTTAAGTCTAGAGTTACCAAACAGGCATCGTTGCCTAGCATAGGTAGTAAACTGTTGAAGAGTCAGCATCTTGAATTTTGGTATGTCCAGAAATGTGTTTAGAGTGGGTAAGTCCAGAATTGGACACCATGATTTGTCTTTTCTGGGTACCAGGAAAAGTCTGGAATAGAAACCTTATCCCTTTTCCTCTTCTGGGACTGGTTGAATAGCCCCCATGTTCAAGAGGGACAGAACTTGTTTCTGGGCCTCTGCCCACTGATTTGGGTCCAGATTGGGCCATCCGTTTAGGATTGGCAATGTGTGGAAGTGAAATCTGTATCCCTGGGATACTATATTTAAAACCCATTTGTCCTGGGTAAGAAGGTGCCAGTTTCGTGCAGGAAGTGCAAGTTTTCCCCCCAAAGGGGCGGCTAACAGGTAAGTGCTTGGTGATCGTAGAGGGAAGTCATTGAGACTGTTTACCATAGGGAGGAGCCTTGTTGCTTCCAGATTTGGAGGTGGAGGCACCCCATTGTTTTGTTCTAAAAGTTCCTTGTGACTGAAACCTGGAGCCTTTGGAATGTCTTGATTTGACTTGAGCAGCTCTCGAGGGGACTGGAAAGGACCAGTTCTTAGTAGGCCAGTGCCTACTAAATCTTGGAGGTTGCACTTGTAAGAAATCTTTCACAGTTTGCATAGATTTAGCTTTATCTTCCATCTTTTTTAACACTTCTTCAGCCTTATTACCAAAGAAACGGTCCTGTTGTAAAGGAGCATCCAACAATTTTGCTTTAACATGGTCAGGCAGAGTTTGCTCTTTGAGCCAAGCATGCCTTCTTAGCACAGATCCAGTTACAGCAGCCCTGCAAGATGCCTCCAAGGAATCAAAACCACATTGCAAAGTATGTTTTCCAACTTGTTCAGCTGAATGTAATAAATCCTGCAATTCTTTATTTTCCACACAGTCAGAGATTAACATCATTTTCTGTTTAATTAGTCCCATGATATGCTGTTGATATTTAAGCATATAAAACTGACAGTTTAAAGCCCCGATTGCCAAGGTTGCAGACGTGCAAACCTTCTTACCCCATCTATCCAGCACCCTGGAATCTCTATCAGAAGGGGTACGATTTTTGCCAGAAGAGGCCTTAATGTCCTTGGGACCCTGAAAAATGGTTTCAGGATCAGCAACAGGGTTTTTGAAATGGAATTTATGGGAGTCAGGAACCCTGTAGTATCTGTCTGGCTTACAAGGAGCCAGAGGCAGAGAATCAGGAATCATACTAGATTCTGATAAAACATCATCCACAATGTCTAGAACAGGAGGTATAGCCAAAGGATTATGCTGTGGAAGTAGAAGAAAATCCCCAAGTCTCTTTTTAAATTCAGAGAAATCCTGACTTTCCCCATTGGAAATGTTCCCTTAAGGCATGTAAAGTTTCCCCAAAAGAAAAATCCTCAGGGGGAGAGGCTGAAGGAATGGACTCCTCTGCATCAGAGTCCTCATAAGTAGGAATAGACAAATCTTGTTCATTAGAAGACAACAAGTTTTTTCTAATGAGAATGCTGTTAACAGTGAAGAGGGTGACCTCAATGAATGTGACTTTGACACTCATAGGGAAGACAACTTGCCATGAAGAAGTGAAATAATTAGAAATAATGGTAACAAACAATCTTTTTCCAACAATCGGATTGTTGGTAACAATAATAATAACAACAGCAACACTCATAATAATAATCAATCTACATCAAGTTCACAACAGGTTTTTCCAGTACACCAGTCCAATTTACAGAACAATTCGAGAACACCCAATCAGTATGGGCGTACACGGAAACGAAGGAACCAGCGCAAGAGATAGTTGGAAATGGTGTTCTAAATCCACAAATTCTTTCGAACTCTGGTGGGGATTTTCATATCTATAACTATTCTAACTTAAATTTCCCTCAGGACATTATTGATTTTTTCGCATTGGGTTTATCTTTTGTCCCTGATTCTGGAATGAACTTGGTTAGCACAAAAGTGGACCTTAAATTATTTGCTCGTAAGATTAACCTCAATGCCACTATGGGCTCCAACTCTTTCTTCTCCAATTCACTGCGAGTCTCTAGTATATTTAATCCACCCCTTCACCCTAACATCCAGGCTTTTGAGAAAATGTGTGAATTAGATTTTAGGTCCTTTGTTGATACAGGTTTAAAAACCAGGAAAGGTTTTCTTAACATTAGTGAAAAAGAACGTGACTTTATTAAACTTTTGAAAGAATGTAAGATTAGGATGATGAAGCCAGATAAAGGAGATGGCTTGGTGTGTATGGATCACATCACTTATATTTCTAGTATGGCTGAACATTTAAATAATTCAATTTACCAACAAGTTAGTTTAAATTAAGTTAATATGGCCTATAGTAAAATCAGGGTCACACTTGATGAACTCTTCATCGAAAAAGCAATTGATTTAGATTTGTTTAACTTCATAACTATGCCAGCCCCTAGGATGGCATCTTTGTTTGGCATACCTAAGATCCACAAGCGAGTTGTTGATCCACCTTTTAGACCCATTGTTGATGGGCGTGGGTCAATCACCTACGGTTGTGCCAAGTATGTAGATAGTATCTTGAGACCCTTAGTGGAGAAGGAGCACCAAATATGTAAAGATTCCTGGAGTTTCCTAACGGAACTTGGTAGCATCCCTTTTCAGCAGGATTATAAATTATTGACAGTTGATGTAAGGGACCTGTATACTGTGATCCCCCAAGAATTGGGGATTGAATGGATTAGAGATTTTTTACAAGTAAGGAAAATTGACAACAACACCATTTATGTCGTAGAAACCCTGTTGGAGTTAGTTCTGCTTAATAACTTTATGTGGTTTGAAGGATAATTCTTTCTTCAAAAATCAGGGGTAGCTATGGGGTCTCCCTGTGGCGGCAGTTTTGCTAACTGTATAATGGCACACTGGGAGACCACCATGCTTTTTCAAAATTCCATTTTTAAGAACAATGTCGCTTGGTACACAAGATACCAAGACGACATGTTCATTTTATGGAAATGCCCCACGGAACTTGTGCAGGATTTTATCAACTTAATTACTGCCTCAACTAACTTTTTAGAGTTTACTTTTAATTTGGAAAGTGAAACCATCAACTTTCTTGACATTCGTATTCACAAGGATTTGGTTAGAAGCAGATTTAAAAGCACAATTTATAGGAAGCCCACTTACTCTAACTCCTTTCTCCATTTTTCTAGCTGTCACCCTTACCATCAAAAGAGAGCAGTGGTTAAGGGGCAGATGGTGAGGGCAGCTAGAATGATCTCAGATGATTCTGATTTCATTGATGAATGTGGCTTGCTTGAAAAAATGTTCCTTAGGAGAGGCTACCTGTTGAGTCTTGTTTCCAACATTTCCACTGAAGTAATTATTAAACGTCATTCTGGATATTTTAAGCCCTTATTATCTACTGTGAGTTTGGTGGAACAGGAAATCCTGTTCAGAGAGGTCCAGGATATTACCACTAACAATACTCATTGTCATACTATTAGTTTTTTATGTACATACAATTTAGACCATTCTTTTATTAGGGAGACCCTTTATAAAAATTGGACTCTCGTTATTGAGGACACGTCTTTATATAAAGTTCTTGGCAACAAGCCAAAAATTACTTTTAGACGAGGTCACAATCTGAAAACTTTGTTGCAACATTCCATCAAACCATTATCCAACAAAAACAAGGGTATGTTCAAGTGTGGAACGCGCCATCAATGTAAGCATTTAAATCTTGCTTACCAATTTAAGATTAGGGACACCCTTTACAAAGTCCAGGGCAAATTTTCATGTGATACAAAGGGAGCGGTTTACTGTGCATGTTGCCAAGCCTGTAAAGCTTTCTATATCGGCAAGACTGCAAGGAAGCTAAAACAACGTATATATGAGCATCTGTATGCCATAAGTAGGAGGGATATGACCAATGCCCTAGCTAGGCACATTGCTGATTCCCCAGATCATTGCTTTAAGTTTACTGTATTAAAGCAGATAGGCGTAGATGAGAGAGGTGGCCCTTGGCAAATTAACTTGGAAATCGAGGAATTGAGGTGGCAAATTAATACCGCAGCCTACCTGCCCCCAAGTCTGAATGAAACAGTTTAGATAAAATGTTTCTTAAAGCTTTTGTCTCTAAAAAGGTGAAATTATGTTTAATTTATGGATAGTTTCTCTTTGTTACCTTTATTTGTGTGTTAATTATTTTAGAATAGTTATTTTGTGTTTACTTAAATATTATATAAAAAAAACTTTTTTGGTTAACTTAATAATCATAACATTTATGAGTTGATTGTCACTTTAGACTTTTTAGTCAACACATATTCATGTAGTGTGTGATGATTAATGGTAAACTAAGGGTTGCTTAGGCAAGTTTTATTCAGCTCTACTTGGTTTTAACTCTTTTGAAGATTTTAAACTAATGTATTCTTTTAGTTTAAATTTTGAGCTTCATTTTACGTAATTAATTGACACGTAGATTATTACATTTAAAAGCATTTGAACTTGGTTTTTGTTTGTCTGAAGAAGGAAAAGCACAGTCTGTTTCCGAAAGCGCTAACATTATTAAACAGTTCTATCCTACGTAGCTCCTGTTCGTCTTGGTTTTTTGTTTTATTAGTTTGTTTACTTCGCTTTTCATTTTTGTTCATTAGAAGAGTCAGAAGAAATAGAATCCTGTTCAGAAGATTCATAATCAATATCTTGTCTAGGCCTCTTAGAAGGAGGGGGTTGGCTAACCCTGATCAGAGTAATTAAATCTTCAGCCACTTTGATCATTTGTTTTTTAGGCATAGGGGCATGCACATGTGGCCCAGGCGTAGTTATTTTTAGACATAGATTTAGATTTTGGCCTTAGTTTTGAAGATGGCGTAGGTCTAATATACAAATCTGTAGGCCTGAAAACACCCTCAGAAGCCGGTGCCTTCACAGTGGCTCCGGACCCATCTAAGGTAGAGACATCCGCAGGTTCCATAATTGAAGCATCTCGCGGCATACTGGACTCCAAATGGGTCTCAGTAGAGGCCTGCGAATCAGAAGTAGCGGGTATCAGGGGCTGCGAAAGCGCCTCGCTGAGCACCGGTGACTGGCTTAGAAGCGTTGTCGGTTTTGGACCTCGATGGTCTGTCTCTGTCTTTTTCTTTGCATTTTTTAGGAATTCCGGTAGTCGGATTGCTAACCAACGACATTTCAGGATAGTTCAATCTTGAACCAAAATATTTAGAAGCAAAAATATACCGACGTTTAATCGTGCGTTGATTAAATTTAACACAAAACCGACAGCAAGGCACATTGTGGTCAGGGCCTAGGCAAGGAATACAGTACGAATGAAAATCCTTATGAGGTATTTGCTTCCCACAAGTAATGCAATTTTTAACTTTTACTGACATCGGTAAGGAGCAAGAAAAAGTTTCCCCAACGGGATACTTAGCTTTTAGTTGAAGACTTTGGTTCTGAAACTCGAAAACAAAAATTTCAAGAGTCGGCCAACCAGCACTTCCGAACTGCTTCTGCTTCGGGCACCGCGCGGCAAGAAAGACTAATGTAATGGCAACGGCTGCATGTTTTATACCCCTGACAACCCAACATCATGGAAGAAGGGACAGCAACCGACGCAGGACCCAAGACTTTGTTAATCAGGCCAACTGAGGGCAACCTGCCAGCAGATTACCCAAATGTAATGACTGCAACAGTGAAACACGAAGAACATCATCTCTTTTTGGTTGATATGCAGGTGCATCTGACACTGGTTCCATTTGCCTTGAATGCACTGCCCTGCCAAGTGAGCTCCCCATGCACAGAGTCTGATGCATCTGTAGTCAGGGTTTGGGCGGCAGGGGGTAGACTGAAAGGGAGCCCCTTGTTGAGGTGGCAGGCCTCTGCCCACCAG
Source organism: Protopterus annectens (assembly GCF_019279795.1). Classification (NCBI taxonomy): domain Eukaryota; kingdom Metazoa; phylum Chordata; order Ceratodontiformes; family Protopteridae; genus Protopterus; species Protopterus annectens. The sequence continues at coordinate 530,984,314 of NC_056746.1, forward strand.
AGGAATTCTGTATTTATACAAGGAATGATAGGAATCATTGGATTCCAGGTCCTCAGAATGTTGACACCATAGGCTTTTTAGATACCATTGTAGTTTCCTCATATGCAGTCTTGCATATGGAATTAGAAGAATGCAAGAGGCCATGAACCCCAGGACTTGCAAAATTTTCCTTGCAAATAGCTGGGTCTTTGTTGCCAGTAGCTTGAAGTAGGCTGTCAAATAAACTTGTTTCTCTGGCTTGAGGTAAGTCATCTGGGAAGTTGTGTTCAAGCTTGCACCCAGGAATACAATCTGTTGGCAGGTTACCAGATGAGATTTCTTTTCGTTTATGGTGTATCCCAGCAAGGTTAGAAGTTTCTTTACAAATGCCAGATGTTTTAATAGCATGTCCTGACTTTCTGCCTGAATTAGACAATTGTCCAGGTATGGGTATATCTGAATTTCTCTCTGCCTGCAAAATGCAATGGCAGGAGCTAGACACTTTGTGAATAACCTGGGCGCAGTAGATAAGCCAAAGGGAAGAGCAGAGAAAGTACAGCTGTGTACACTTACCATAAATGTAGATGTTCGAGTGTATTCACTGTTGCAGTCATTACATTTGGGTAATCTGCTTGCAGGTTGCCCTCAGTCCCTTCTTCCATGACGTCAGGTCGTCAGGGGTATAAAACATGCAGCCAATGCCATTACATCAGTTTTTCTTGCCCCAGATGTCAGGTGCCCCCCAATGGGGAGCAAACAAACATAAAAAACACAAAGGTATACCTCCAACAAAAAGCAAATACACCAAAAAAGCTTTTAAGCATAGTAAAGGAAAGTAGAGGTATAGCCAAAAGAAGTTAGGGGGCTGGAGGGAGGGTAACCAGGACTGCAACAGTGAATATACTCGAACATCTACATTTATGTTAAGTGTACACAACTGTACTATGTTCTTCGTGCTTCACTGTCGCAATCATTACATTTGGGTAGATTCCCAAAGCTATGGTTGGGAGGAGGAGTTTATATAGCATTAGGGCCAGCTATAAGGCCCTGCAAGACAGCAGTGGCAAAGCCAGCTCTGGATTTAGAGAAAATTGGCAAATGATAATGTTTGGTGAAAGTATGTACAGAACTCCAGGTAGCAGCTTCTAGGATGTCCCTGGTAAGGACACCTTTGAGAAAGGCTGCAGAAGTAGATGCAGCCCTGGTGTAATGAGATCTGATCCCCTGGGGGATAGGTTTTCCATGGTGCTTACAGCAGAAATGAATGCAATGGCTTATCCATTTAGAAATGGTTTGTTTTGAAATAGCCTTGCCCTCTGCCCCTGCAGCAAATGCTACCAGCAGTTGTTCAGATTTTCTTTGAGGTTTAGTTTTGTCCAAGTAGAATCTAAGTTGTCTGTGCACATCCACGGAATGTAGAATCCATTCCCCTTTGTTCTGTGGATTGGGAAAAAAGGTTGGCAAATGAATGGACTGATTAAGGGCCACACTGGATACCACTTTGGGCATGAAGGATGGATTGGTCCTGAGTAACACCCTGTCCACATGAAAGATGATGAAAGGCTCCACTGCAATAAGGACCTGCAATTCAGATATCCTTCTAGCTGAAGTGATTGCTAAAAGGAAAGCTGTTCTCCAAGAAAGCAATTTTAAGTCTGCAGTAGTAGCTGGCTCGAAAGGAGGTAGAGTGAGTTTCTCCCATACAAAGTTAAGGTCCCAGGCAGGGGATGGAGCTCTCCTGGGTGGTCTCAAACTTTTGGCCCCTCTGAGGTACTGCTTGAGCACAGGATAAGAGAAGAGGGGAGGTTCTGTGTTATAGTGATCTGAAATAGCTGAAGCGTGGATTTTAATGAAGGAAAAAAAGACAGGCCCTTGTGAAGCATCTCAGTTAAGTATTGCAAAATCTAAGGTAAATTGTGCGCTGCTGTGCTCATCCCTTGAGATTGGTTCCAAGCACAGAATCTTTTCTATTTTTCAGCATAAGGTTTTCTAGTACTAGGCCTCCTTGACTCTAAGATGACATCCATCACAGGTCTGCTGAGGGATGATAAGGGTGAGTTTAAGTAATTAGCCAGGCTGCAAGGTTCAATGTTGGAAGCTGAGGGTGCAGAATCTGGTTCTCCTGCTGAGACAGCAGGGAAGGGGTCTGAGGTAGGTGCCATGGAGATAACTGCGACACACTGTGCAGGAGGGGGTACCAGTGTTGGCGCGGCCAGTCTGGAGCAATCAAAATCATCCTTGGTTTGTCCTGTTTGACTTTTAGTAGAACTTTGGAGAGAGAGGCAGTGGGGGGGGGGGGCGTAGACTGATAGGTTTTTCCAGCTGAAGGACAGAGCATCCACTTTCCAGGCTTGTTTGTGGGGAGTCCTTGCACAAAACTTGTCCAATTGGTAGTTCTGGGGGGAGGCAAATAGGTCTATGTCTGGGCTCACCCACTCCCTTGTCAACATGCTGAAAATCCTTGGTTCCAGTTTCCACTCGTGTGGGTCCATGAGATTTCTGCTTAGTCCATCTGCCAGCGTATTTAATTTTCTTGGCAGGAATTGAGCTTGTAGGTGCACTTGGTAGCTCAAGGCTGTGTTCCACAATGCCATAGCTAGTCTGCAGAGGGGGCAGGAATGTGTACCCCCCCTGCTTGTTAATGTACCACATAACTGTGGTGGTGTTCGTCTTTACCATTAGCTGTCCTAGAAGAATGTAGTCCTTGAAGGCCGTCAGAGCATTCTGTACAGCTAACATTTCTTTTTGATTGATATGTAGGTGCATTTGACTTGGGTTCCATTTGCCCTGAATGCACTTCCCTGCCAGGTGAGCCCCCCATGCATAGTCTGATGCATCTGTTGTTAGGGTTTGGGCGGCAGGGTAATTGGTGAAGAGTCAGCATCTTGAATTTTGGAATCTCCAGAAAGGTGTTTAGCGTAGGCAGGTCTAGAATTGGATGCCATGCTTTGCCTTTTCTGGGTACCAGGAAAAGTCTGAAGTACAAACTTTTCCCTTTGCCTCTTCTGGTACCAGTTGAATAGCCCCCATGCTCAAGAGAGAAAGGACTGGATTTTGAGCCTCTGCCCACTGATTTGGGGGCAGGTCCGGCTACCCATTTGGTGTCGGCAACCTATGGAAATGAAATCTGTATCCCTGGGACACTATATTTAAAACCCATTTGTCCTGGGTTATGAGTTCCCAGTTCTTTGCATGAAGAGCAATCTTTCCCCCCAAAGGGGCGGTCAGAAGATAAGTGATTGGAAATTTTAAAAGGAAGTCATTGAGACAGTTTACCATAGGGGGGTGTCTTGTTATTCCCAGATTTGGAAGTGGAGGCCCCCCACTGCTTAGTTCTGAGAGTCCCCCTGGGACTGAAACCTGGGCGTTTTGCTGTGCCTGGATTTGGCTTGAGAAGACCTGGAAGGGACTGGAAAGGACCAATTCTTAGTAGGCCAGTGCCTACTAAATCTAGGAGGTTGCACTTGTAAAAACTCTTTAACAGTTTGCATAGATTTAGCTTTATCTTCCATCTGTTTAAGAACTTCTTCAGCCTTGTTGCCAAACAGGCGGTCCTGATTTAAAGGAGCATTCAACAGTTTAGCTTTAACATGATCAGGCAAAGATTACTCCTTAAGCCAAGCATGCCTTCTAAGCACAGACCCAGTAACAGCATCCCTGCAAGAAGCCTCTAAAGAATCAAAACCATATTGCAAAGTATATTTTCCAACTTGTTCAGCAGAATGCATTAAGTCCTGTAAATCTTTATTTTTCACACAGTCAGGAATCAACATCATTTTCTGTTTAAGCAGTCCAATGACATGTTGCTGATATTTTAACATATGAAAATGGCAGTTTAAAGCTCTGATTGCCAAGGCTGCTGAAGTATAAACCTTTTTACCCCATCTATCCAGTGCCCTGGAGTCTCTATCAGAAGAGGTAGGATTTTTAGCAGAAGTCTTAATGCCCTTGGGCCCTTGAGAAATAGTCTCTGGATCTGCAATGGGATTTTTGAAAAGGAACTTGTGGGACTCAGGAACCCTGTAGTATCTGTCAGGTTTACAAGGAGCAGGAGGCACGGAATCAGGGGCCAAACTGCATTCAGAGAAAACATAATCAACAATGTCTAGTACAGGAGGAGCCAAAGGCCTATGCTGAGGTACAAGGAAATCCTTAAGCCTCTTTTTTGAATCAGAAAATTCCTGGCTTTCCCCAGTGAAAATGCTCCCTTAAAGTATGTAAGGTTTCCCCAAAAGAAAAATCCTCAGAAGGTGAAGCAGAGGGAATGGAATCCTCTGCGGAAGAATCCTCCTAAGTAGGTAAGGACAAATCCAGGTCATCAGAAGTGTTGAAAGAAACAGAATTCTTAACAGAAGATTCATAATCAAGCTCAGCCCTAGGCCTCTTAGAAAGGGGGGGGGGGGTTTGACTACCCCGGATTAGAGTTATTAGATCTTCAGCCATTTTTATCTTTTGTTTTTTAGGCATAAGGGCCTGAGCATGTGGCCTGGACATCGTTTTTTTTTAGACATGGATCGAGATTTAGGCCTTAGTAATAAAGGCGGCGTCGATTTAATATGCAAGTCCATAGGCCTGAATACACCCTCAGAAGCCTTTGCCTGCACAGCGGCTATGGACCCATCCAAGGTAGAGACATCCGCGGGTTCCATAGTTGAAGTATCTCGCGGCATACCAGACTCCAAATGGGTCTCAGTAGAGGCCTGCGAATAAGAAGTAGCCGGTATCAGGGGCTGCGAAAGCGCCCCACTGAGTACCAGCGAACTGGCGACTGGCTTAGGAGAAGCGTCGTCGGCAGTTTTGGACCTTGACAGCCTGTCTCTGTCTTTATCTTTGCGTTTTTTCAGAATCCCGGTAGTCGGATGGCTAACAGACGACATTTCTGGATAATTGAACCAAGAACCAAAATATTTAGAGGCAAAAAAAATATACTGATGACGGATAGTGCACTGATTAAATAAAGCACAAAACCGACAGCAAGGTATGTCATGGTCAGGGCCTAGGCAAGGAATGCAGTACGAATCAAAATTTTTACAACAAAGAGGACTGGCCATGGGGACTCCGTGTGCGTCTGCATATGCAAATATTGTTTTACATTACTGGGAATCAAAATATATTTTTACATCTAAGTGGGCCACATATATCACACATTACCAGAGATACCTTGACGACATATGTATCCTTTGAAAAGGTAATTTAAATGAGTTTGAGGAGTTCATCCAGTATATTAGTTCCACTACAGACTTTTTGAGATTCACCTACACAATACATCCAGACTATGTACATTATCTGGATGTTAATTTGGTAAAGAACACAGAAAGAAATAGTTTTCAATCTAACATTTTTAGGAAGGACTCCTATTCTAACATGTTCCTTCATTTTGATAGTGATCATCCTTTATTCCAAAAAAAGGGAATAATCAAAGGGATTTATTTTACGTGGAAGGATTGTTCGTTTTGGAATTAAAGGTGTTTTTGAGTACCTGTGGACTTTTTGCCATGTTTCCAGCTTTTTACCTGGTCGGTATTTGTTGTTAGATTTTGTCTTGGTGTAAGGTTGGAGGCAATCAAGAAGAGTTAGGGCTGGCTAGTATGCCCTGCAGGACTGCAGCTGCAAAACCTGCTCTAGATTTGGAAAAGATAGGTAAGGTGGTAAAGCTTGGTGAAGGTGCGTACAGAACTCCAGGTAGCAGCTTCCAGGATGTCCATGGTAGGGACTTCCCTCAGAAATTCTGTAGAGGTAGATGTTGCCCCAGTGGAATGTGTTCTGACCCCCTGAGGGGTAGGTTTCCCATGGTGCTTGTAGCAGAAATGGATGCAGTGTGCTATCCATTTGGAAATTGTTTGTTATGAAATAACCTGGCCCTCTGTCCCTGATGCAAAGCTGACTAGTAACTGGTCAGATTTTCTGAAGGGCTTAGTCCTATCAAGGTAGAATCTGAGCTGTCTGTGCATGTCCAAGGAGTGCAGGATCCTTTCCCCTTTATTCTGAGGATTAGGGAAAAACGTTGACAAATGAATGGATTGGTTTAGAGCCACACTGGACACTACTTTAGGCATAAAGGAAGGGTTAGTCCTGAGGGAAACCCTGTCAGCATGGAAACTAATGAAAGGTTCCACAGTCGTGCTTATAGCTCTGACACTCTTCTAGCTGAAGTGATGGCCAGAAGCAAGGCTATTTTCCAAGAGAGGAATTTTAAATCTGCTGACACTGCAGGTTCAAAGGGCGGAAGCGTGAGCTTTTCCAGTACAAAGTTAAGGTCCCAAGCAGGGGTGGGTGCTCTCCTTGGCGGCCTTAAGTTGTTTGCCCCTCTCAGGAACTGTTTGATAAGTGGGTGTGAGAAGAGAGGTGGCTCACTGTTGTAATGAGCCGAAATCACTGAGGCATGTTCATAGGTTCATACTAGGCTATCTGCCCTGGGGCAATTATAAGCCTAGCCCGATTCTGTATGGCTTACGCCACCCCTTGATTTGAGTATACTGTGCCCTTTTTAAGGTTTAGTTTACTGTGCCTCTGTCTAATAGTGACACAGGAGTAATCCCTGGGACAAACCTACGATCCCCCATCCACCTATCGAGATTTTTCTTGAAGAGATTCACCGAGGTGCTCTGCCTCACATGAACTGGAATTCTTTCCAAAGTGAAGGGAGCCTCTGGGTTATGAACCTGTCCCTCCAGCAAGTTCTATTTATTTCTGTGCTGAGGTTCAAGTCCCTTGAGCGTGTGGCTCTAAGGGATTTAGATTTACTGAGGTGGAGCATGTCCATTAATTCTGGATTTGACATAACTTTGTATGTCAGGCATAGATCGCCTCGAAGTGGGCGGTATGCAACTGAGTAGAGCTGGAGTTTTTTTAACCGAGCAGCATATGGCATCTGTTTGAGACCCTTGATCCTCTTGGTGAGATACTTTTGGGGTCTTTCTAATTGCTGCAGGTGTCGGGTAAGGTACATCCCAAAAGGGGCATTGTATTCTATGATGGGCCTGATGAGGGATGAATAAAGGGGCACGATTACCTCTCTTGATCTAGATGTGAAACCCTTCGTGATGAGGTGGGCTATGTAGAAGGTCTTTCTAACCACTCTGGCAATGTGGTTTTCAAAGCAGAGATTGCTATCAACTTGGGTCCCCAGGTCCCTAATAACTTTCTCTGTACTTAATGGGTTTCCGCCTATGTGGTAATTTGTGGGCACATTGTTTTTGTCAAAGGGTATGACTATACATTTTTTGGCATTTAGCTTTAAACCATGTTGCTGGCACCAGTTATCTGTCTCTGTGAGACCTTTTTGAAGAATGTTTGTGTCAGCTGGAGAGTTGATTATGGCGCCCAGTTTGCAGTCGTCTGCGAACTTGGTGAGCCATAGTCCTCCCACGTTTGCCTGTACCTCGGAAAAGTATATACCGAACAAGAGTGGTCCCAGGACAGAACCCTGTGGGATGCCACTTGTGACCGGTTTCGAGTCTGACATGGCTCCAGCAACTCTCACTCTGTGGGTTCTGTCTTTGAGCCAGTTTGCGACCCATCTTGTGAAATAGGGGTTTATATTTAAGCTGGATAGCTTATCTATGATGCCCGAGTGGGGTATTGTGTCAAATGCCTTTGCAAGGTCCAGATAGGCTGTGTGGACTACCTTCCCTTCATCTATGGCTTTGGTGACTGTTTCGAAGAAGTCAACCAGGTTCAAAAGGCAGGATCTGCCCTTGACAAAGCCGAACTGGGTAGGATCTAGTGTCTGTAGGTCCCCAATGTCTTTGTTTATGAGCTCCATGATGATCCTCTCCATAGCCTTGCAGACTAAGCTAGTCAGGCTTATGGGGCGATAGTTTCCAGGGTCCGTAGAGGCTCCACCTTTGTGGAGTGGGACCACTGTTGCTGTACGCCATTCTGTGGGCACATATCCTGTAGTGAGGCTGAGACTGTATAGCTGTTTTATTTGAGGGATTAGTTCCTCTTGGAGTTCATGTAGGACGCAACCTGGAACGCCATCTGGTCCCATGGAAGCAGTGTTGTTTTGCTTTGGAGAGGGCAGCCTTCACCTGAGCATCAGAGATGTTTGGGAGGCAGCCCTCTGCCGGGATAGATATTTGCTCTTTTTGGGGGGGGGGGGGAGAGAAGTTTGCACTGAACCTGTCTGCCAGGATATTGGCGATGTCTGTGGGTTCAGTGTATTTTTTGTCATTTAGAATCAACTCAGAACAAGTCTGGGAGTTGCATCCCAGGTTTCTAACATAACTGAAAAAAGCCTTATGTTTGTCTTTGGTGTCCTGTGCAATTTTTCTCTTGAAGCTGGCCTTGGAGGATTTTATGAGGGATCGTAATTTTTTACTAGTACTGATCTGAGATGCCTTCCCTATTAGGGATTTTGCTCTATCATGTAGTAGCTTCCTCCTTCTGTTGTACAGTTTATTTATGGCAGGGGTCCACCAGACTGGACGCCTGCCTTTGGATGATTGGGTCTTGGTTTTGTTTGGAATAGCATGATCCATGCATTCCTGGAGATGTCCGTAGAATGTGTTTATATAGGATTCTGCAGTTTGGGACGTAGTTTCCACTGGCCCTGGGGCCTTGAAGAATTCCACTTCGGTTTTGAGAAGTGAGAAGTTTGCTTTTGAGAAGTTTTTCACTGTGGTTGTCTGGGGTGGGGGTGGGGTCGGGATGTGGACATCCAGTGAAATTAATTTATGGTCTGATCTTACCAATGAGGGATATACTTCTGGTGTGGAGCATAGAGCCCCCATGTTGGTAATGATCAGGTCTAGTATGTTGTCCCCTCTTGTGGGAGTGGTGACTAGTTGTTCCATAGCATTTGAGTTTATAATTTCCAGGAACCTATTGGCTAAGGTGCTGGGCTTGAGTAGTGCTCCCAGTCAATGTTTGGGTAGTTGAAGTCGCCCAATATAATGGTGTTCAGAGATCTTCATGTTCTCCAATGTTTTCAGGAAAGCCGAGTGGGATTCCTGACTTTGAGAGGGTGGTCTGTAGGATGCTATAAACTGAAAAGCAGTCTTGCCCACTGTTAGTTGCACATGGATGGTCTCCGATACTTTGTGCAATGCCACTAACCTGGAGGTGTGGATATCCTTGATAAATATGGAAACTCCCCCTCCTTTTGTGGTTCGGTCCGGGTTTTCGGGCCGAAAAGCATGATATGAGTTATAGCCTGGTAGTGCTGGGGTGCTCTCTGGAGCCTTGAACCAGGTTTCTGTCACTGCACAGATATCGATGTTCTCCATACTGAGGAGAGCTTCGAGTGTGTGCATCTTGAGGTTAAGACTTCTGGCGTTTAGCAGCATAACCCTTAGTTTCTTGTTCCTTGTGCTGTCTATGGGGGTGGGTTTGACTTTTGAGCCTTGCCTAAAAAAGGCACTATGGGGGTGGCAAGAGCCTTTGCCAATATCCGAAAGCCCAGTGGTGACAGATGCAAGCCGTCCCTAGCGAAGCAACGTGGCTTGTCAAGCATGTCATCCCAGGCTGACAGACACTGGATCCCCTTTGAATGACACCAAAATTTTAGCCAATTGTTAAAATCGATCATTTTGTCTTTGTACTGTGGCATCATTCTAGGTGAGGGTAAGATGCTGCTCAAGGTCAGGGTCATACCAGCCTGGGCTACATGATCAGAGAGCTCCTCTATGTCTCTTTTCATGTAGTCCAGGGAGGTACGTCTCAGGTCATTCACACCAGCATGTACAATGACGGAGTCATATTTGTATTTGCTTTGGAGTGACCTGAGTGCTTGCGTTATGTGGCGTATCCTAGCACCCGACAGGCAGCTCACCGTGACCTTCTCTTTATTCAGCCTAGTGAGCGGGACGTCAGTGTGTCTGACAATAGAGTCACCTATTACAAGAGTATCAGGTGTGTTATTCAGCCTTAAGGGCTGTGGCTGCTTGGCACACTGACTTTGTGGGTTATGTGTTGTGTGTGTTTTGTTTTGAGGTAGCGTTTGCTTGGATGTCTGCCTTGGAGGTCTCTGTTGCTTAGGTAGATTTTTATTTAGAGCCTCCGAGTATGTTTTTGTGTATTTATGTGTTTGGTTGCTGATGTGGTGGGACTATGTGATACTGGAATTGTGTTGGGTGACGTTACCTTCTCCTCCTGACTGGTTACACCAGTTTTGAGATGAGAAAGCACAGCCTCCAGTTTGGCTAAATAGTTGCATCTCTCACATATATTTGAACCTGTTTGGAGGAGGAGAGTGTTGTCCGTGTACATGAGACAGTTGCAACATTGCCTCAAAATTCCCAGATTCACCAGCTGGACTGGAGAGGAAACCATTGACTGACCTTTGGACATGCTAGAGTAATATAGGGAAACTGAATTTAAGACGGACCAGTAGAGGACAGGGTAATTGTAGAGAGTATAAGAGTAAGTAGTGCTTATGGTTTAATAGTGCTAACTTGTAGGATTACTTAATTGGACCAGTGAAGGGCCTTAGAATGAGAATATGGTATTTAAATTGAAAGATAGAGCAGTTCTAAGGAAAAAAGTGAAGAGCAGACTTTGTGGAGCCAGGAATAGTTTAAACCCAATTAGGAGGCGCTGCCCGCTGTTGCGCTCTGCGCAAAAACGCGCAAAACCACGCAAAAGAGGGTTTTAAGAGCGGAAGATGTACCCACTCCTGCGTAGCTTTTCTTAGTGAAGGAGAAGGACAGGCCTTTGTGGAGTAGATCTGTTAAGTAATCCAGGATTAGAGGCAGGGAGGGCAGAGTTGTGTCCTCTCCTTTAGATTGAATCCAGGAGCAGTACCTTTTCCATTTATCAGCATAGGATTTTCTTGTACTGGGTCTTCTGGCTTTAAGAATGATGTCCAGCACCTGTTTGCTTAGGGCTGCTGTAGGAGAAATTAAGGAATAAGACAGGCTGCAAGACTTAGGGTTTGCAGTTGCGGATGCAAAATCTGTCCCTCCTGCTGAGAGAGCAGGGTTGGTTTCTGGTTTAGATGCCAGGGTGGCGCCAGTGAAAAGCTACGCAGGAGTGGGTACCAGTGCTGGTGTGGCCAGTCTGGAGCAATCAGAATTGTCCTTGGTCTGTCCTGTCTTGAGTAATACTCTTGAGAGAAGGGGCAGAACGGGAAAGGCATAGATTGAGAGATTTACCCACTGAAAGGATAGGGCATCCACTTCCCAGGCCCTGCTGTAAGGGTTCCTGGTTCAGAATTTTCTGCGCTGGTGGCTGTAGGGGGAGGCAAAGAGATCCACCTCTGGGGTCCCCCATTTCTGAATCAGAAGGCTGAAAGTGCTGGGCTCCAGTTGTTACTCATGTGGGTCTAGGAGGTTTCTGTTTAAGTCGTCTGCCAGTGAGTTTTGTTTGCCTGGCAGGAACTGAGCTTGCAAATGGACTTGCATGTCCAAGGCCGTATTCCACAGGGCCATGGCTAACCTTCAGAGTGGGTAAGAGTGGGTTCCCCCCTGCTTGTTGATGTACCACATAATTGTGGTGTTGTCCGTTTTTATTAGAAGTTGTCCTGGAAGGACTAGGGACCTGAAAGCTGTCAGGGAGTTCTGCACAGCTAGCATCTCTTTTTGGTTGATGTGTAGACAAATTTGACTTGGGCTCCAGTGACCCTGAATGCATTTGCCGTCTAGGTGTGCTCCCCCTAGGCATAGTCTGATCCGTCCGTGGTTCGGGTCTGGGCGGCATGGGGTTGAGTAAAGGGCAGTCCCTTTTTGTGGATGCATGCTTCTGCCAACCAAAGGAACTCTGCCCTTAGACAGGGAATGACAGGAATGACTGTTTCCAGGTCCTGGGAATGTTGGCACCAAAGACTTTTTAAGTACCAATGAAGTTTCCTCATATGCAAGTCTTGCATATGGAATTAGTAGTATGCATGAGCCCATGAACCCTAGGGCCTGCAATATTTTTCTTGCGGATAGCTGGGTTTTGGTGGCCATTTGTTTGATGTAAGCTGTCAGACAGACTTGTTTTTCTGAAGTGAGGAATGCCATCTGGGATGCTGTGTCCAAGCTTGCTCCCAGGAATACAATCTTCTGACTGGGTACCAGTTTTGATTTCTTTTCGTTGATGGTGCAACAACAACTCCTGACTGTCTGCCTGAATCAGGCAGTCATCTAAGTACAAGTAAATTTGGATATTTCTTTGCCTGCAGTATACAATGGCTGGAGCAAGGCATTTTGTGAAAACTCTGGGCGCAGTGGATAAGCCAAAGGGAACTGCGAAGAACTGATAATGCATAGATGCGGCCCTGAAATGTAGATACTTCCTGCATGACTCCCTTATGGGGATGTGCAGATAGGCTTTTTTAAGTCTAGGGTGACTAACCATGCATCCTTGGCTTGCATAGGTAAAAGCTGTTGCATGGTAAGCATTCTGAATTTTGGTACCACCAAGAAGGTGTTGAGAATAGAAAGATCCAGGATTGGGCGCCAATAGCCCTCTTTTCTGGGTATTAGAAAGAGTCTGGAATAGAATCCTTGACCTACCTGTTCTACTGGAACTGGCTGAATAGCTCTGATGAAGAGCAGGGAAAGAACTTGTCTTTGGGCCTCTGCCCACTGGTTTGGAGGAAGGTCTGGGAACCCTCTTGGGGTTGGTAGTGAGTGGAAGTAAAATTTGTACCCCTGGGATACAATGTTGAGGACCCATCGGTCTTGAGTGATGGACATTCAGTTTTTTGCATGAAGGGCAAGTTTTCTTCCTAGGGGCACAAGCAATTGGGCAGGGATGGGGAGTGGAGTACAGAAGTAATTGTGATTTTTTTCTGTAATGAGGTGGCTTACCACTCCCTGTTTTGGGGGTGGGGGAACTACACTGCTTAGATCTCTGCATACCCTGAGACTGTAGTCTGGGTTGTCTGTTTCCCCTGGGTCTGGCTTGAGAAGGCCTGGAGGGGGCTGGAAAGGACCAGTGCTTGGAAGGGCAATGCCTACTGAATCTAGGGGGTTGCACTTGTAAGAATTCTTTAACAGTCTGCATAGACTTAGCTTTTTCTTCCATCTTTTTAAGAACCTCTTCTGCTTTGGTGCCAAATAAACTGTCCTTGTTCAAAGGGGTGTCTAGTAACTTTGATTTGACAAGGTCTGGCAAGTTCTGCTCCTTGAGCCAAGCATGTCTTCTCAGTACAGAACCAGTGACAGCTGCAAGGCAAGATGCTTCTAGGGCATCAAGCCACACTGCAAAGTATGCTTGCTGACTCGGCTTGCAGAGTGCATAAGCTCCTGCAATTCTTTATTTTCTGCACAGTCTGTAAAGGTTGCCACTTTTTGTTTAATAAGTTCCATAATATGTTGCTGGTACTTCAGCATGTGAAACTGACAATTCAATGCCCTAATAGCAAGAGTTGCAGAGGCATATACCTTTTTACCACACCTGTCCAAAGCTCTGGAATCCCTGTCTGAAGGGGTGGGATTCTTGGCTGTAGTTGCCTTGATATCTTTAGGCCCCTGGGAAATGATCTCTGGGTCAACAGTAGGATTCTTGAAAAGAAATTTGTGAGAGTATCAGGTACTCTGTAGTACCTGTCTGGTTTCCTAAGGGCAGGAGATAAAGTATGAGGAGTAGGACTGGATTCCATAAAAACATCATCAACCACTTCCAGGACAGGGGGTATTGCTAAAGGCCTGTGCTGTGGCAAATCTAGGAATTCTCTGAGTCTCTTTTTGGACTGAGGATAGTCTTGGCATTCCCAGTGGAAATGCTCTCTTAAAAGTATGTACGGTTTCACCAAAAGAAAAACCCTCTGGAGGGGAGGCAGAGGGAATGGATTCCTCTGCATCTGAATCCTCATGAGCAGATAAGGGCATGTCTTCATAATTAGATACCTCAGAGTCATCGGACTCCTGGTCTGTTGAAGTTGCAGGGACTGGTCTCTTTTCATCTTAGCAGGGGAAGGCTGACTTCCCCTAATCAGCGTGATAAGGTCTTCTGCCATTCTAAGCATTTGTCATTGTGGCATGGGAGCAGGTGCATGCGCTTTGGTCGTCAGTTTTCTAAGTGTAGTGCGTAATCATGGCCTAAGAAACTCAGTAGTTTTAGATAAAAAAGTTGGTTTGAGTCCAACATCAGTTAGCGAAGAACTGCCTCAGAAGCCAATGCCTGCACAGCGGCTCCGGACCCATCCAAGGTAGAGACATCCGCAGGTTCCATAGTCGAAGAAGAGTCTCACAGCATACCGGATTCCGAATGGGTCTCGGTAGAGGCCTGCGAATCCACTGAAGCGGGCATAAGGGGCTGCGAAAGTGCCTGAGTACTGGCGGACTGGCGACTAGCTTAACTGAAGCATTGTCAGCAGCTTTGGACCTATGCGGTCTGTCTCTGTCTTCATCCTTATTTTTTTTCAGAATATCAGTAGTCAGATGGCTTACCAAAGCCATTTCAGAATATGGAAATCAGGAGCGAAAAAATTTAGCGACAAAGAGAACCCGACGACGAATGGTTTGGGTGTTCAACAAGGCACAAAACAGACAGCGAGGTACGTCATGATCTGGGCCTAAACAGGTAACGCAGTAAGAATGAAAATCTCTGTGAGGTATTTGCTTTCCACAGGCAAGACAACTGTTAACGTTTTCTGACATCGGTTAGAGCAAGAAAAAAGGATCCCCAACAAGGTACTTAGCTTTAGAAGATTTCAGGATTATTCAATTCATAAACGAAAAATTCAGGTAGCGGCCAACCAGCACTTGCGAACTACTTCTGCTTCGGGCTCCTCGGCAAGAAAGACTTATGTAATGGCGTTGGTTGCCTGTTTTTATATCCCTGAAGACCTGACGTCAGTCCTGGAGCGACAGCATCCGACGCAGAAATACTAAGTCTTTGGTATTCAGGCCGACTGAGGGGTACCTGCAGGCAGATAACCCAAGTGTGATGACTGCAACAGTGAAACACGAAAAACATCTGGTATATTGTTCTAAGGTCAAGATGAAGATGGTGCTTAATTCCTGGGGAAGCTTAGCAGCAATAGTTAGTAAAACGGGCAAGATTTAAAAAAATAAATAAATAAAATAAAAAATAACACCCCCCCCCCCCCAAAAAAAGTACTTTAAAAACTTACCCAGACCCCAAAAGTAAAATAATTTTTTCCACAGAAAAAAATGTTCTTTTTTTTCTTTTGTGGTAAAAAGTTTAATAGTGGCACTCCCATTTTAAAGTTCATAAAAGTGTAATAAAACCAGAAAAATAGGTGTGGACCTCTTGGGTTTTCGATCCTGAGTGATGCCTGCTCGGAGGGAATGAATAACCAGTTTTACAAAGCCTTTCACTCTTGATCCTAAACGGTGAACAGATTTCCACGTGTAGTCGGTGGTGGAGCTAGCTCTAAAAAGAGCTGTTTTAGCCCTGTGGGCAGCTGGAGCTCTATATAGAGCTGTTACAGATCTCTATGAGCTCTGAGAAGAGCCGTTTTGTGTTTAGAATGCCCTTTCGGGCAGATGTGGTAGTTCTAAAAAAAACTGTTTTGTTTGGTTCATCGAAGCTGTGTCTGTGCCTCCATCTGGTCTTACCGAAGCTGCAGAGGATGCGTCTAAACCTCCAGTCCATGGTGGTTTAGGGTTTATACCACAGGGAGCCAAGGAAAAAGATGAATGATCTGAGGAACCAGAAAATGTCCACAGCAGTTTCACTGAACTGTAGCTGAGGCAATTTAGTAGCCTGCTGAAGTGCCAAAGGCTGCTCGTTTTTTGTTTTTTTGTTTCCTCTTTGGAGACTAAAATAACAGATTAACGGTTGGCTGTTGCATGGTAAAGCCAAAAAGATACCAAACTCCCAGAGAAGCCTTACTGCAACAGCCAGTAAAACAGGTAAGCAGTAAAAAAAAAAAAAAAAAAAAAGTACATTTTCCGTGTTAAAAACAATAAAAGGTACTTAAAACACTTACCCCAGTACCTAAAAATAAAAACATCAATTACTTCACAGAAAAAAAGTAGTTTAAGTTGTAACTTTTTACAACAAAAGCAAGTTTAAAAGTAAACAAAAATCACAACCACTTTTTCCTAGACAAAATATACAAGTCTCACAGAAAAAGCCAATTTTCTATCACGAAAAGTGAAGGTTACCCCCCGAAGGGGACTTATCTGCCCAACAATGGAATAGCATTAGCAAACCTTCAACATTTCCGAAGTCCTGAGAGGAGTGTTCTCTTTGGCAGCAGGAAATCTCTGAAGGGTTTTTTTGCCTAGACTGGACTCCGCTTGAGCTGACTTAATGGTATGGACTTGTGGAAAGAGCCCTGAAAGCTTTGGAATCTGTCTGGCTGTTGTATCCTTAACAAGATGCGACACATATAGCTAAGGCTACTCCAACAGTGTTCAAGTGAAGAGTATCTACTGCTTTGAACACTAGACCACATTTTTTTCACCTCTTCAGATGGTGCATTACATTTTCTTTGTTACTAAAGTCTTTTATGACAATATGCTAAGCACACATCAAGTATTTCAGTTAAAAAGGAAAAAAATGACCGCTTTAAAACACTACTTAAAAGCCAATGACCATCAGTGCAACTAAATGGAAAAAAAAGAGCATTTATGGTTCCTAGGATGGCTATATTAAAAACATACAGACTCCATTCTGGGAGGAGGGCAGAAACTGAGATTGTCGCTATTCAAGTCCACGTGACAACTACTTTGGAAAAGAAATAATAATAATAATTAAAAAAAGAATGCTACAGATATGCATCAGTGGTGTACAGTACATTAAGTCAAGATAAAAGCTGTTTTTCAGCTTTTGGGTAGTTTTTCCTTTAACAAACCCAGTAAAACCTAACTCAAACAGCAACATTTTTTTTTCAGCGATGTAATCATTGCTTTCTTTCACATCCATTTCTCTGTGTTTTTAGCACACCAAAGTAAAAAACAGATTTTTCAAACAAAATGTTTAATTATCTGTAAAGTAGGACATTAAAGATCTGCAAGTCAGAATACAGGAAACCTGTACTTCAGTTGACAATAATATTTATCAGTTGCTACAATGAAACAAGATCATACCCAACAGGTCTTCCGTCACTTCTGCTTTAGATTTTTCTAAGGATTCCAAAACCAGCATGGAGAGATCAGCAGCACTGTTCTGCTACAACATCAAAAAGGAGGGAGTGTGTTAATTCAGCTATACAACTTGTATTTTATTTCAAATACTAAACTTCGTTTATAGAATACCATTCCCATTTTTTTTTCTTTCTAGTACATCTAACTTTTACACACGCTGCCCATGCTCTACATCCAAAATAACACTGGAGGCATCAGCGTCTTAAACAGATTTACTATACACTTCTAACATGAAATTAAAAGTAAGAATTTCACAGGTTCATAGATGTGTACTAGTCTAATGGCCTTGGAGCCTTTACAAGCTTAGCCCTTAAGATTATCCTGGCATTGTGCCACCCGATCTTAGTTTCCAGTGCCTCTGTAGAGTATAGTCAATGGAGTGATCTCCGGGGTGAATGTTCTACTTCCGATACACTCATCAAGATTTCTCTTGAAGAGGGCCAGTGAGGTGCTCTGTTTGACATGTAAGGGAAGTCTATTCCATAGCATGGGCCGTCTCTGGGTTATGAACATGTCCCTCCAGCACGTTCTGCTGATTGTGGCAATTAGGTTGAGGTCTCTGGAGCATGTGGTGCAGAGGGATTGGGATTTCTTTAGAAGTAGCATTTCTAACAGAGCTGGGTCAGACATGGCTTTGTAAGTCAAGCAGAGATAGTCTCTAAGAAAGCGATATGAGACCGAGAATAGCTGGAGTTTTTTGAGTCTGTCCATACAGGAAAAGTGTTTAAGGCCTAGGATTCTCTTTGTGAGGTACTTTTGCAGCCTCTCCAGTTGTTGCAGGTGTCTAGTGAGGTACATGCCAAATGGGGCATTGTACTCGATGACTGGCCTAATGAGG
Organism: Protopterus annectens; assembly: GCF_019279795.1. Taxonomy (NCBI): domain Eukaryota; kingdom Metazoa; phylum Chordata; order Ceratodontiformes; family Protopteridae; genus Protopterus; species Protopterus annectens. The sequence continues at coordinate 531,002,122 of NC_056746.1, forward strand.
GAAGAGTAGAGGGAGACAATGACCTACTTCTTCCTGGATGCAAAACCCTTAGTAATGAGATGTGCCACATAGGACTTTCTGACACAGTGGCAGTGTGGTGGTCAAAAGAGAAGTTGCTGTCAACCTGTGTTCCCAGATCTGTTAGAACACCTTCTGTGTTCAGTGGGCTACCATCGATGTGGTAGTTCATGGGAAAGTACAGTTGTGTACACTTACCATAAATGTAGATGTTTGAGTGTATTCACTGTTGTAGTCATTACATTTGGGTAATCTGCTGGCAGGTTGCCCTCAGTTGGGCTGAATTCCAAAGTCTTGGGTCCTGCGTTGGTTTCTGTCTTCTCTTCCATGACGTCAGGTCGTCGGGGGAATAAAACATGCAGCTGACACCATTTTCTTTAGTTTTTCTTGCCCCCGATGTCAGATGCCCCCAAAAAGGTAACAACATTATATATATTTATATATCGACATGCATCAATATAAACTTTACCTTCGTCTACAAGCAAATGCACCACATAGGTTGTAGAAAATAGAGAAGGAAAGGTAAACTGTAAAATGACAGGGGGATGGAGGGAGGGTAACCTGGACTGCAACAGTGAATACACTCGAACATCTACATTTATGGTAAGTGTACACAAATGTACTATGTTCTTCGTGTTTCACTGTTGCAGTCATTACATTTGGGTAGAATCCCAAAGCTATGGTTGGGAGGCTGGAGCTAAACAGCATTAGTGGCAAAGCCTGCCCTGGACTTGAGAGTAGAGAGGCAAATGGTAATGCTTGGTAAAGGTGTGAACAGAAGTCTAAGTAGCAGCCTCAAGAATGTCCTTGGTTGGTACTCCTCTGAGAAAGTCTGCTGAAGTAGCTGCAACTCTGGTGGAGTGAGACCTAATGCCCTTGGGCACATGTTTGCCATGGTGTAAGTAGCAGAAACGGATGCAATGGCTTACCCACTTTGAAACTGTCTGCTTTGAAATAGCCTTTCCTTCTGATCCTGCAGCATGTGACACTAGTAATTGCTCAGTTTTTCTTAGAGCCTTAGTGCTGCTCAAGTAGAATCTTAGCTGTATGTGTCCCATGCAGGTAATGGTGATCTTCTAGGGGGCCTTAAATTTTTGGCTCCTCTTAAATATTGCTTCAGTAAAGGATGAGAAAAGATTGGTGGCTCTGTATTGTAATGAGCCGAAATGGCAGAGGTATGGATTTTGATTGATGAGAAAGATAGGCGTTTGTCAAGCATCTCAGTTAAGTATTGTAATATCGGAGGAATATGTGGTTCTGCTGTATCAGTTCCTTGTGCTTGATATTTGTCAGCACAAGATTTTCTAGTACTAGGCCTTCTGGCTTCCAAAATGATATCCATTACAGCTTTACTGAGAGGTATCATTTGTATGGTTACCGGATTAGCCATGCTGCAAGGTTCAGAGTCTGTAGTTGATTGTACAGGATCTGATTGTTTTGCTGGGACAGCAGTTGTGTTTTTTGAGGCAAGGTCCAAGCTTGGTATTGAGACAAGTTCCTTAGGATTGGGTACCAGTATTACATTATTGCCTGTATCTGGTTTTTTGCCTTTATATTTTTACATAGGTCCTATAGTCTCACTTATATATGTAAGAATCTTGGTTTGTTTAGAAGCCACCAATAATTCCATATATACTGTAATTTATGGCACTATTTCTTAACATAGATACGGTAGCAAATGTACTTTTTGTTGAGTACATAACATAAGCCATATTCTGGCATATACACGACCAGGTATTCAATTGTGAATGTGATAATGCATAGGTAAAGAGAGTGGATTTTTGTATTTGGCAAGAAGGACTGAATGTTAATAATATCTAAAATAATATAAAACATTAATTATTTGTTTACAGTTTTAATAATATTAAGTGTAACAGTCTGAAATGTTTACAGTTATTTTGGGAAATTATTAAATTGCTTATTACATTCTAATCTATATGTACTTTCGGTTATTTAAGGAACTTTGGTACTCTATTTATTTGATTAAGATCAATTCTAGCTACATGAATGTTCATAAGTCAATATTAGATATTAGAATGTACTTCTAAAATTGGGATAGTTGCCTAGCATCTGCAACTACTTACACGACTTTATCATTATAGAGAAAGGTCCCTTTGAAATATTTTACTCGCGACTGTTTTGCCCATGAATATTATCCAAACTTTTTTCCACGGTTTCATTTCAGGTTGTTTATTTATAAAATAGTACTATTAGTGACTTACAGTTAAAATAGTTTCTCATACTATATAATATATTTTTTAATAGGTGATTTTCTGTATTTATGTCTTTTAAGCGCTAGTATATTGAGCAATTTTATTTTCCAGTGAATAAAACAGAGCATGTTTTATAATTTATCTAGAGCCCTATATATTTTTTATACTAGCAGGTATTATAGGGTTTGGACCTATATTTGAAATTAAACCTAGTTTTATATTGTAGCTTGATCATTGATTGAGATGGTTTAAGATGTAAGATATGAGCATTTACTAGGCTTTTTATTACAGCTAATGCAATTACAAGACATACAAGTATTTTAGTTTTTAAGCGCACAGATGCACTTTTACATATGTGAGTCACCTTAGTGCCACGTATATGTAATTTACTATAGACGTCGTTTAGAACGAATAATATTTCAGAGCGCCTGTACAACTTGAACATACAAATACAGAGATGGTCAATTGAAATAATTTAAAGCCAAACATCTATTGAGTGTCATTAGAGAGGTCTCTGTCCATGGAAAACTGTTGAGTGTTATATAAAGCACTAACTTAGACAAGCTACTATGAACATTGTTGAAAGGACCGAAAACGAGAAGTTCTGTTGACACTACTTCCATTTCTGGTCAACATCCGGTACTAGCAACAGTACACCATCATTGATTCATTAGCACGAGTATTTTATGGACGAACAAGTATGGCACACTAAAGTAAGGGTTATGAAATAAGAACGCCCATTCAAATATAGCTCTCTATTTAGGTTTTTATTTCCAGTATTTACACATCAGATTTTAGTAATCTGAATTTTAATTGAGTTTTAGCATAAGGTATTGAGACAACACCATTTCTAAATTGATGAATTAGTTTTGAGTTAATTGAATTAAGTCTCTAATTTGAAGTGTGTTGTTATTGGTTGTTGCTTACTATTTGAATCAAGATGTATTTGTTGTTTAATGTGATCTGAAGAAGCGTGCATCCAGCACGCGAAAGCGCTTATCCTTCTTGTTTTATATGCTGTTTTTGAATAAAAGAAGATTATTTCCTCACTTCTCGTGGTGTGTCCTATGGTATCTTACTTGGAAATATCGGAGGAATATGTGGTTCTGCTGTATCAGTTCCTTGTGCTTGATATTTGTCAGCACAAGATTTTCTAGTTCTAGGCCTTCTGGCTTCCAAAATGATATCCATTACAGCTTTACTGAGAGGTATCATTTGTATGGTTACCGGATTAGCCATGCTGCAAGGTTCAGAGTCTGTAGTTGATTGTACAGGATCTGATTGTTTTGCCTGGACAGCAGTTGTGGTTTTTGAGGCAAGGTCCAAGCTTGGTATTGAGACAAGTTCCTTAGGATTGGGTACCAGTATTAGTGGGGCCAGTCTGGGGCTGTTTGGCTTCTCTTGTCTGACTTTTAGGTGGACCTTGGGTCTAAAGGAAGCTTCCAACGAATCAAATCCGCATTGTAAAGTATGTTTGCCCACCTGTTCAGCTGCATGCAACAGATCCTGCATTTCCTTGAATTCAGACTATTCAGTATGTGTGCTCATTTTTTGTTTTAATTGAGACATTAGTAATTGCTGATATTTCAGCATGTAAACCTGACAATTTAATGCTCTCATAGCCAGAGTTGCTGAGGTGTATATTTTCTTTCCTCATCTATCTAGGGCTCTGGAATCCCTTTCAGAGGGCACAGGATTTTTAGTCATAGAAGCTTTAGCTCCCTTAGGACCCTGGGAAATTGTTTCTGGGTCAGCCACAGGGCTTTTATAAAGGAATTTGTGTGAGTCAGGTACTCTGTAGTATCTGTCTGGTTTGGCTGGAGCAGGAGGTAGAGAGTCTGGATTTAAACTAGACTCCAAGTAAACATCATCCACAATATCTAAAACTGGAGGGACAGCAAGAGGTCTGTGCTGGGGTAGTAAAAGGAACTCTCTGAGCCTTTTCTTAGAATCAGAGTAGTCCTGGCCTTCCCAGTGGAAATGTTCCCTCATGGTATGTAAAGTTTCCCCAAAGGAGTAGTCTTCAGGGGGAGATGCTGAGGGAATAGAGTCTTCAGCATCAGAGTCTTCATAAGGTGGAAAAGTGTAATCCTGTTCCTCAGAAGAATCTGAGGAAACTGAAACCTGGTCAGAGGAAGCATAATCCTCCTCTTGTCTTGGTCTTTTATCAGGAGGGGGATGGGAACCCCTGATTAGGGTAATCAGATCTTCGGCCATCTTAAGCATCTGTTTCTTGGGCATGGGGCCTTGAACTGTAGACTGATGTACAGTCTTCTTAGGTTTTAAAGGAGTTTTAAGCTTAGCATAAGATTTAATGGTGAGTGTAATCGGTCTGAAGACACCTTCTGCAACCGAAGGTGTTTCCACTGCACCGGGGTCTACTTCTGCTCCGGTGTCGGAAGATGGCTGTGTTGGCCTAGTAGACTCCGCAGCTGTCTGGGGGTTCCAGTTCTGCGGTCGTCAGGGGCTGCGTAGATGCCTCACTGAAGAACCGGCGACAGGCCCAGCAGAGGCCTCAGAGTCTGGCTTGTTTCTAGGCTGCCTGTCCTTATCCTTGCGTTTTTTATGTATGCTGGTCGTCGGCTGCTCCGACGGCATGATATAATTAAATTTCTTACCAAAGTAATGTCGTGCAAAGTCAAAACGGCATTTGATAGTTCGTTTATTAAACCTAGCACAAAACAGACAACCTGTGACGTTGTGGTCTGGGCCTAGGCAAGGAATACAATAGGAATGGAAGTCCTTATGAGGTATTTGCTTCCCACAAGAAATGCAATTGTTAACTTTTTCTGACATCGGACTGAGGCAAGAAAAGGTTCCCCAACGGGGTACTTAGCTTTATTGAAGACTTCGGACTGAAATTCGAATCGAAAATCTCAGGTGTCGGCCGACCGGCACTTGCGAACTGCTTCTGCTTCGGGCACCGTGTGGCAAGAAAGACTGAAGAAAATGGCGTTGGATGCCTCATATATACTCCTGGCGCACTGACGTCAGGGAAGAACCGACAGCAACTAACGCCGGACCAAGACTTTGGAATTCAGGCCGACTGCGGGACTGCCTGATGGCAGGATAACCCAAGTGTGATGACTGCAGCAGGGTAACATGATGAACATCCACCCTTATTCTACCTTGTAAATTCACAAAGTGTTCTGTCATACTCTTAAAGCTGTGTACTCTTCTTCATAAGTTTCCTTAGCAATGCCAAGCAGTCCTCTTGGAAACTGCTGCACAAGAGCTCAAATATGGTAAAAAAAAAAAATTGTACTCACCATAACATACCATCTGTTTTCTTCATTTTCATTCTTCCTCAACTGATAGGTTCAAATCAGAGACTCGGATCGGACTCTGACACTTCTATCTGATCCTTGGATCCAAAACTCTTAGCTCCTTCCTTTACTCATAATGCCCCACTACTATCCAGAGTACTGCAAAGCCAAAGGCAGCTCTGTTCCTGGAAACAGAATCCAATTTGTAATGAATGAGCAAACATATGAGCATTAGTCCAAGTTGCAGCTTCACAAATATCATTTACGGAAGCCCTTGGCCAAAAAGCTGAAGAGACTAAAGTATAACTTGTATAATAAACTGTTGGAGGTTTAGGCAAGAATAATCCTCTTTTGCTACAGATAAAGAAGATACAAATCGGTTAACCATTTGGCCAGTATAACTTTGGAAATGGGCTTGCCCAATTTGTTAGGAGAGAAGGAAACCTGCTCAGTTCTCCTGAAATTTTTTGAGAAGTTTGGAAAGAAAACTTAAAGGTTAATGACTTGGTTAATGTTAGTCTCTGAAGCAACCATAGGCAATAAAGATAGATTGGTCTGCAAGGACAGCCTGTCTTTATGAAAAACTAGGTATGTTGATTTAGCAGACAGAGCCTGGAGTTCAGATACTCATCTAGCTGACCAGAAAAACAGTTTTCTAAGACAGAAATTTTAGATCTGACCTGGCTGAAGGTTGAAAGGGAGTTTGAATCAGGGCCTGAAGCACAACAGTTAAATCTCAAGGAGAAGCAGGATCCTTTAACGGCGATCCAAGTAAAAAGGCGCCTTTGTGAGAAAGGATTTACCTTACCTTCTTCTAAATTATGTAGTTATTTTTGCCTAGGTGGAAGTTTGAAATGGCAGCCAACTGGACCCTAATAGTAGAAAAGCAAGCCCCTTCATTGAAAACTGAAGGCAAAAATTCAAATATAGTAGGTACAGTGGCAGAAAAGGGGGGGGGGTCCATACAAATCTCTTCCACTTACCTGTGTAAAGCTTTCTAGTAGAAGCTTTTTTAAAAGATAAAACATGATGAACCAGGGAGGAAAACTTGGGTTGTCTAGCAATCAATGGAACTGGAGAAACCATGTGGTCATTTTGAGGCCTTTTATGCCTGGGTGAGTCATGCCTGTCAGGTGAGACAGGTGGGCTGCAGTTGGTTCCAGTATCCAGGGCAGACACAGAAGTGAGTCCAGAGGAAGGAGAAACAAATCTGATGAGGCCAAAAGGGGGCAATGAGGATAACTGTGCTCTTCAACTGGAATGCTTTCTGTAGAAATTTGAGGATGCGAGGTAATGGTAGGTAAGCATAAAGGAGACCAGATGGCCAATCATGGACTACAGCATCTATCAGTGATTCCTCCATTGGAGAGATCAGAGGAAAGAAAGTACAGTTTTGTACCTACCATAAATGTAGATGTCCGAACTGGATAGCATCTGCAGTCATAACAACTGGGTTGTCCTGTCGTCAGGCAGCCCTTCGGTCGGCCGGATTCCAAAGTCGGGTCCGCTTCGCTGATGTCGCACTTCACCCGACGTCATCTCTGCTGGTCTTCGGGTATAAAGGCATCAGCCGACGCCATTTTCCTCAGTGTTTCTTGCCCCAGATGCCAGTTGCCCTCTTGGAAGGCTAAATTTTGGGTAAATGCCAATGTTTCCAAAAGATAGAAGGCAAACACAAAAATAAGCATGTATGTACATATATACAAACAAATACACCATAAGAGACTCCCCACCAGCTAGCTATTAGGAGGGTAAATACCCTAGGAGTACCACAGAGGGAAGGAGGGAGGTAATCCTGACTGCAGATGCTATCCAGTTCGGACATCTACATTTATGGTAGGTACAAAACTGTACTATGTCCTTCATGGATGCATCTGCAGTCATAACAACTGGGTAGAATACCATAGCCAACTAGGGAGGAGGAAGAATAGATTATGGTGTGGTTAGGATCCCTTGCAGTACAGCAGTGGCAAACCCTGCTCGGGATCTGGAATACAGAGGTAAATTATAATGCTTGGCAAATGTATGCACGGAGGTCCAAGTAGCCGCCTCAATAATGTCCTTGGTTGCCACTCCTCGTAAGAAGGCTGTGGTAGTGGCTGTTGCCCTTGTAGAATGAGGCCTTATGTTCTGTGGAATTGGTTTTCCATGGAAGGAGTAACAGAATCGTATGCAATTTCCTATCCATTTGGAGATTGTCTGTTTGGAAATAGCTTTTCCTTCCCTTCTTGTTGCATAGGCTACAAAAAGCTGGTCAGTTTTTCTGTTACTTTTTGTTCTGTCCAGGTAGTAGCGTAGCTGTCTATGTACATCCAAGGTATGCAGCATTCTTTCCCTCTGTTTTGTGGGTTGGGAAGAAGGTAGGTAGGTGGATTGCCTGGTTTAAAGACACTCTGGATACCACCTTAGGCATAAATGTAGGATTAGTCCTCATGGACACTCTATCTTGGTGGAAGATTAGGAAGGGTTGTACTGCCATTAGGGCCTGAAGTTCAGAAACCCTCCTTGCTGAGGTTATTGCCAGTAGGAAAGCAGTTTTCCATGATAGATGCTGCAGGTCTGCTGTTGCTGCTGGTTCAAAAGGTGCGAGTGTCAACTTTTCTAGCACAAAGTTCAAATCCCAAGCTGGCAATGGTGGTTTCCTAGGAGGTTTTACATTCTTGATCCCTCTGAGGAACTGCCTGAGTAAAGGATGTGAAAAGACAGGTGGATCAAAGCTGTATTCTGCTGAAATAGCTGATGCATGTATCTTGATGGAGGAATAGGACAGGCCTGTATGTAGAAGCTCTGCCAAATACTCCAGAATGTTAGCAATATCTATATTCGACACATCTTTTCCTCTTTCTGCACTCCAAATGACAAACCTTTTCCATTTTCCTGCATAGTTCCTTCTTGTTGAAGGTCTGCGGGCTTCAAGGATAATGTCTTTAACCCTTTGGGAAAGTTCTGGATTAGTTGCTGCTATGTGATGTTCCATGCAGTCAGTTGCAACGTTTTTAGGTTTGGATGCATGATGCTGTAGTTGTTCTGAGTTAACATCAAAGGCATCAGGGGTATTGACCACATTTTGTCCCGAGACATGCTCCTCAGCAATGGGTACCAGTGTTGTCTTGGCCAGTTTGGAGCTATCAGGGTTATCCTTGGACGTTCCTCCTTGATTTTTAGTAATACCTTGTGTATCAAGGGAAGAGGTGGGAATGCATATGCTGTCAGGCCTTTTCCAGCTGAAGGAGAGCGAATCCACTTTCCATGCAAGTGGGTGGAATGTCCTTGTGCAGAATTTTTTGAGCTGGTGATTGAGAGGGGAAGCGAATAGATCTATCTGTGGCATTCCCCATTTCTTTGAGATGGTCTTGAAGATGTCCGGGTGTAGCATCCATTCGTGAGCATCCGAGGTGGTTCTGCTTAACATGTCTGCTAGAGTATTCTCCTTTCCCGGTACAAATATTGCCTGTAACTGGATGTTGTAGCTGAGTGCCAGGTTCCAAAGGTCCAAAGTCATTCTGCATAGGGGTATGAATGAGTGCCTCCCTGTTTGTTGATGTACCACATGACTGTGGTGTTGTCTGTCCTTATCATCAAATGGCCTTCTTTGAGAAATGGTCTGAATTTTTGGATTGCCAGTTTTACTGCCAGCATTTCTTTTAGGTTGATGTGCAGGTGAAGCTGGTCCTGCGTCCACAATCCTTGTACGCATTTGTCCAGCATGTGAGCCCCCCCATCCTAGGTCTGAGGCGTCTGTTGTGATGGTTTGGCTTGCTTGATAGTTGTGAAAGGGTAGGCCTGGGTTTGACTGGCATGCTTGAGCCCACCATAGGAACTCCTGTTTTAGGCATGGGATTAGTGGAATTTCTGCTTCTAGGCTGTGCCTGTGTTGGGACCATAAATTCTTTAGGTACCACTGTAGTTTTCTCATATGTAGTCTGGCATGTGGAACCAAGATTATGCATGATGCCATGAAGCCTAAGGCCTGCAGAACTTTTCTTGCTGTTAGCTTGTTCTGTCTTGTTAGTGCCAAGAAGTAAAGAGGGAGTTCGTTTTGTTTTTCTGCAGTTAGGAATGCCATTTGTTTTACTGTGTCCAATTCAGCCAAGAATGTCCTTGTTTGGGATGGTATCAGCCTTGACTTTTGTAAATTGACTGTGTATCCCAGTGCTTGTAGCAAGTAAATGACCCTTTGTAAATCTGTTGTCAGCTTGCTTTTGTTGTCCCCTTGTAGCAGGCAGTCGTCCAGGTATGGATAAATTTGGATTCCCTGTAGTCTGCAGTGGGCGATTACTGATGCCAGGCATTTTGTGAATACTCTGGGCGCAGTAGATAAGCCAAAGGGCAATGCTGAGAATTGATAGTGCTCTGATCCTGCAAGAAATCTGAGGTATTTTCTGCAAATTGGTCGAATGGGGACGTGCAGGTATGCCTCCTTGAGATCTAGAGTTACCAGCCAACACTCCTTGCCCAGCATGGGAAGAAGTTGCTGTAGGGTCAGCATTTTGAATTTTGGGACAATGATGTATGTATTTAAGGTGGACAGGTCGAGAATAGGTCTCCAACTTTTTTCCTTTCTTGGAACTAGGAATAGTCTGGAGTAGAATCCTTTGCCTTGTTCTGTTATTGGTACTCTTTCCACAGCTCTCATCTTTGTTAATTGCATTATCTGCTGTAGAGCTTCTGTTTTTTGATTTGGAGGCAGGTTTGGCATTCCTCTTTTGACTGGTAAAGTGTGGAAGTGGAACCGTAACCTTGGTCTATGGTTTGCAAAATCCACTTGTCTTTTGTGATATAATGCCAGTTCTTGAAAATAAGGTTAATTTTCCGCCTAATGGTGCTGCTATTTGTTCCCTGGTAGGCGGAGTTAGAATCAAGTCACTGTGATTGTGCTGTTGTAGTGGTAGTGGCTGTGTCTGTGCCTCTGTTATTACCTTGCCACTGTCGTCCTCTGTAGGCACCCCTCTGGATTGATTTCTGCCTCTGGAACGTCTATTCCTGCCCCTTTGGGATCTTGTGGAGTCAGGAAAGGACCAATTTTTGGCAGGCCAGTTCCTGCTAAACCTTGGGGGCTGGACCTGCAAGAAATCTTTAACCGTTTGTACAGATTTTGCCTTTTCTTCCATTTTCTTCATTACCTGCTGGGCAGGTGTACCAAACAAACTGGCCTTATCCATAGGAGCATCTAATAACTTAGCTTTAACATGATCCGTAAGACCTGTTCCTTCAGCCATGCATGTCTTCGTATCACTGTGCCAGTCATGGCTGATCTAAATGAAGCCTCCAGTGCATCATAGCCACATTTTAAGGAATGGTTACTAACCTGTTGTATGTTATTTACCATTTCTAATACATATTTCTTATCTATAGAGTCATCAGAGGATAGCTTTTTAGTTAACTGATCAAGCATAAACTCTTGGTATTGTATCATGTGAAACTGACAGTTTAAAGCTCTAGCTGAGAGAGTAGCTGAGGTGTAAACTTTTGCCCCATCTGTCTAAAGACCTGGCTTCCCTTTCAGAAGGAATAGGGTTTTTGCTGTGGTCGAGGCTACTGCCTTAGGCCCCTGGGATATAGTTTCGGGGTCTGCAAGTGGGGCCTTGTATAGGTGATGATGAGTGTCTGGTACCCTGTAAAATCTATCTGGTTTGGCAGGGGCTGGAGGTAAGGAATCTGGTGCAGAGCAGACATCATTAAATGCATCGTCCACAACAGAGAGGACAGGAGGTATAGCTAAGGGCCTGTGTTGTGGAAGGTGCAGAAAAGTCCTAAGTCTTTCTGGAATCTGAGAAATCCTGTTCCTGCCATTGGAATTGTTCTCGCATGGCATGTAAGGTTTCCCCAAAGGAGAATTCTTCTGGTGGAGAAGCATCTGGAATGGATTCTTCAGCATCTGAGTCTTCATAATTGGAGAAAGGAGCCTCTGGCTGGTCTGTAATATCTGAGTCATCCGCAGAATCATCAGAGGACACAGGCTCGGGGGGCTCTGCTCTAGGTCTCTTTTCTGGGGGCTGAGAGGCCCTGTCTGGGTGAGTTTGAGATCCCCTAATTAAGGATATTAAATTTTCTGCCAGAGTAAGCATTTGTGAACTAGAAGTGGGCCTGGTTGAGGGGGGTTTAACAGGCACTGATTTAGTAGATTTGGCTGCTTTAGCCCTGGCAAAGGCCTTAATAGACATGGCTGCAGGAGGCCTAGCAGCACCACGTGCTGGGGTAGAGACATCCAAAGGGATGGTGTCTGATAAGTCACTAGTAACCACTGTTGTAGGTAAAATTTCTGAGGCCGATTCAAGTAAGGTAGCAGGAACCTCAGTAGTAGTCATTGATTCAGCTGTACTTTGATCAGTTTTCTCGGTTTCGCCGAAACCGAGACACTCATGATTTGCTTAACCATGGTTTCGGCGAAACCGCGGACCGCGAGTGTCGGTCTTTTTCGTTTTTAACAATTTGGGTAGTCGGAGGATCCGACGGCATAATGTACGCAAAATCTGAGCCGAAAAACTGTTCAGCAAACTCCGACCGACGCCTAAGCATTCGTCGGTTGAATGAGGCACAGGCCGAACAGGCTGCTACGTCGTGGTCTGGGCCTAAACAAGGCAAACAGTAAGAGTGGAAGTCTTTATGAGGTATTTGTTTCCCACAAGTTAAACAGTTATTGACTTTTTCTGACATCGGCTGAGGCAAGAAAGAGTCCCCAACGGGGTACTTAGCTTTTAGAAGTCTTCGAAGTAGTATTCGGTAGTAGTAATCTCTGGATCTGACCGACCGGCACTTGCGAACAGCTTCTGCTTCGGGCGCCACGCGGCAAGAAAGACTGAGGAAAATGGCGTTGGCTGATGCCTTTATACCCGAAGACCAGCAGAGATGACGTCGGGTGAAGTGCGACATCAGCGAAGCGGACCGGACTTTGGAATCCGGCCGACCGAAGGGCTGCCTGACGACAGGACAACCCAGTTGTTATGACTGCAGATGCATCCATGAAGGACATCCTGTTGCACTTGTTGAGGGGAGAAGTGAACAGATTGCAGCATGGCTGTCACCATTAATGGAAAATTCTCTCTGCTACTTTAACAGTGAGAGACCAGTTGTGAGGCATCAGAATTTACCCGCTTAGTTTGTCCACAATCACAGTGGTTTTCCCTAGAATATGCATTGCTGTGAGAAAGTGACCAGAAAAGATTGCCCATTGCCACATTCTCACTGCTTCTTGATAAAGCACATAAGACCTGGCTCTTCCCTGCTCTTTGCTGTACCAGACCACTGACATGTTGTCCATATGAAGAGCAAATGTCTCGACTGGAAGAAGGTCTTGAAGGGCCTGCAACACTAGTACAGTTGTGTACACTTACCATAAATGTAGATGTTAGAGTGTATTCACTGTTGCAGTCATTACATTTGGGTAATCTGCTGGCAGGTTGCCCTCAGTCTGCCTGAATAACAAAGTCTTGGGTCCTGCGTCAGTTGCTGTCTCCTCTTCCATGACGTCAGGGGTATAAAACATGTAGCCGACGCCATTTTATTCAGTTTTTTTTGCCCCAGATGTCAGGAGCCCCCCCCAAATGGGGAGCAAAAATATATATATAAGTAAACAGTAAACATATAAATGCACTTTTAGAAACATAAACTTTACCTTCAACTAAAAGCAAATACACCACAAAGGCTTTTGAGTATAGTGAAGGAAAGAAAAGGTATAGAAAGAGGGATGGCGGGTGGGTAACCCGGACTGCAAAAGTGAATACACTCGAACATCTACATTTATGGTAAGTGTACACAACTGTACTATGTTTCTTCATGTTTCACTGTTGCAGTCATTACATTTGGGTAGAATCCCAAAGCTACAAATGGGAGGATGGAACTAAACAGCATTAGGAGCGTCTATAAGGCCCTGCAGGACTGCAGTGGCAAAGCCTGCCCTGGAGTTTGAGAAGAGAGGTAAATGATAATGCTTTGTGACGGTATGAACACAGCTCCAAGTAGCAGCTTCTAGAATGTCTTTGGTTGGAACACCTCTGAGAAAAGCTGCTGAAGTAGAGTCAGCCCTGGTGGAATGTGATCTGATCCCCTTGGGCACAGGTTTACCATGGTGCAAATAGCAGAAACAAATGCAGTGGCTTATCCATTTAGAAATTGTCTGCTTTGATATAGCCTTCCCCTCTGACCCTGCAGCAAATGCTACCAGTAGTTGCTCAGAATTTCTTAGAGATATGGTCCTATTTAGGCAGAATCTTAGTTGTCTGTGTACATCCAATGACTGTATAATCCGCTCCCCCTTGTTCTGCGGATTTGGGTAAAAAGTTGGCAGGTGAATGGTCTGGTTAAGAGCGTTGCTGGATACCAACTTAGGCATAAAAGAAGGACTGGTCCTGAGGGACACCCTGTCCGGGTAAAATATAACAAAAGGCTCCACTGCCATGAGAGCCTGTAGTTCTGAGACCCTTCTTGCTGAAGTGACTGCCAAAAGAAAAGCTGTTTTCCAAGATAGTAATTTTATATCTGCAGTAGCTGCTGGTTCAAAAGGAGGCAGGGTGAGTTTTTCCAGCACAAAATTGAGGTCCCATGCAGGAGTTGGTGCTCTTCTGGGAGGCCTTAATTTTTTGGCCCCTCTAAGATACTGTTTAAGCAGAGCATGAGAAAAGAGGGGAGGCTCTGTAATGTAATGAGCCGAGATGGCAGAGGCACGGATTTTTATTGAAGAAAAAGATAGGCTCTTGTCAAGCATCTCAGTCAAATATTGTAAAATCTGAGGAATATTGGGCTTTGCTGTGTCTATTCCTTGTGCTCGATTTCAAGCACAAAATCTCTTCCATTTATCAGCATTAAGAGTTTCTAGTACTAGGCCTTCTGGCGTCCAAAATGACATCCATCACAGATTTACTGAGAGGTGTTGTTTGAATAATTAGTTGATTAGCCATGCTGCAAGATTCAGAGTTTGGAGCTGTGTGTGCAGAATTTGATAGTTCTGCTGAGACAGTAGATGAGGTATTTGAGGCAAGTACCATGGAGGAAGGTGAGACATATTCCTTAGAGGCAGCTACCAGTGCTGGCGGAGCCAGTCCGGAGCAATTATGATCATTTTTGTTTTTTTCCTGTCTGACTTTTAGTAAGACCTTGGAGAGTAGAGTCAGAGGGGGAAAGACTGATAGTTTTTCCAACTGAAGGATAGAGCATCCAATTTCTATGCTTTTTTGTGATGAGGTCTTGTGCAGAATTTGTCCAACTGATAATTTTGGGGAGAGGCAAATAGATTTATGTCTGGGCTCCCCCATTTCTGTGTTATCATGCTGAAGATTTGTGGATCCAGTTTCCATTTGTGCGGGTCCATAAGATTTCTGCTTAGGTCATCTGCCAGAGTGTTTTGTTTTCCTGGCAGGAATTGAGCTTGAAGATGCATTTAGTAAGTCAAGGCTGTGTTCCACAAAGCCATGGCTAGTCTGTAAGGGGGTAGGAATGTGTACCCCCCTGCTTGTTTATGTACCACATAACTGTGGCATTGTCCAGCTTTATCAGTAGCTGTAAGTCCTTGAAGGCTGTCAGAGAATTCTGAAAAGCTAGCATATCTTTCTGGTTGATATGCAGATCCATTTGCCCTGAATGCATCTCCCTGCCAGGTGGGCCCCCCAAGCATAGTCTGATGCGTCTGTAGTTAGGGTTTGGGTGGCAGGGGGTAGAGTGAATGACATTCCCTTGTTTTGGTGACATGTCCCTGCCCACCAAAGAAACATCTGTTGTAGGCAGGGAATGAGAGGAATCATTGTTTCCAGGCTGTGACAATGTTGACTCCATAGACTTTTTAGGTACCACTGAAGTTTCCTCATATGCAGTCTCGCATATGGAATTAGTAGAATGCAGGATGCCATGAACCCCAAAGTCTGCAGAATTTGTCTTGCAGATAACTGGGTTTTTGTTGCCATTTGTTTGAAGTACGCTGTCAGTTGCCTTTGTTTGTCTGGCATGAGGTAAGCCATCTGGGCAGTTGTACTCAAGCTTGCACCCAGGAATGTATTTATTTGAGAGGGTATCAGTTGTGATTTCTTTTCGTTTATGGTGTACCCTAGGCATGCTAGAAGCCTTTTCACAAACACCAGATGTTGAAGAAGAGTGTCCTTGTCCTCTGCTTGAATGAGACAGTCGTCCAGATAAGGATAAATTTGTATGCTTCTTTGTCTACAGAATGCAATTACTGGTGCCAGGCACTTTGTAAAGACCCTGGGCGTAGTAGATAAGCCAAAGGGCAGTGCAGGGAACTGGTAATGCAAAAAACCTGCTTTGAAGTTGAGGTATCTTCTGCATGATTCCCTTATTGGGATATGCAGGTATGCCTCTTTTAAGTCTAGAGTAACTAACCAAGCATTCCTGCCTAACATAGGCAGTAGCTGTTGTAAAGTCAGCATTTTGAATTTTGGAATGTCCAGGAACGTGTTCAGAATCGAAAAGTCCAGTATTGGATGCCATGAATTGTCTCTTCTGGATACCAGGAAAAGTCTTGAATACAAACCGTGTCCTTTTTCCTTTTCTGGAACTGGTTGAACAGCCCCCATATCCATGAGGGACCTGACTTGTTTCTGGGCTTCTGCCTACTGGTTTTGTGGAAGATCCGGCCATCCATTTGGAATTGGCAAAGTATGGAAATTAAATCTGTACCCCTGGGATACTATGTTTAATACCCACTTGTCCTGGGTAATTAACTGCCAATTTTGAGCATGAAGTGCTAGTTTTCCCCCCAAGGGGGCTGCCAAAAGATAAGTGCTTGGTGATGGTAGAGGAAAGTCATTGAGACTGCTTACTGTAGGGTTGTGCTTGGTTTCCTCCAGATTTGGAGGTGGAGGCACCCCATTGCTTTGAACTGTAAGAACCCTGTGATTGGTATTGGGAGCCTTTTGAGCACCTGGATTTGCCCTGAGTGGCTCGTTTGGACACAGGAAAGGACCATTTTTTAGTAGGCCAGTGCCTATTGAACCTGGGTGGCTGCACTTGCAAGAAATCTTTTACAGTTTGCATAGATTTAGCTATGTCTTCCATTTTCTTTAAAATCTCTTCTGCCTTATTACCAAACAGTGTATCATGCTGCAAAGGGGCATCCAACAATTTAGCTTTAACATGATCAGGCAGATTTTGCTCCTAGAGCCAGGCGTGCCTTCTAATCACAGATCCAGTAAAGTACAGTTTTGTACCTACCATAAATGTAGATGTTCGAGTGCGCATACAGCTGCAGTCATCACACTTGGGGTTATCCTGCCGTCAGACGGGTCCTCGGTCAGCCGAATTCCAAAGTCTAGGTCCGGCGTCGGTTATGTCGCTTCTTCCCTGATGTCAGTGCGGCAGGGGTATTAAAGAGGCAGCCAACGCCATTTTCTTCAGTTTTTCTTGCCCCAGATGTCAGGTACCCCCAGAAAGGAAGGTAAAACATGATGTCAAGCAAACATACATAAGTAGATAAATCAAAAAAGTAGTTGCAAGCAAATACACCATAAAGGAATACCCCAAATAGGTTGTATGTTAAAGGTGTTTGTCATAAGCCCTGTCCTAAGAGGGGATGGAGGGAGGGTAACCTGGACTGCAGCTGTATGCGCACTCGAACATCTACATTTATGGTAGGTACAAAACTGTACTATGTTCATCATGCATACAGCTGCAGTCATCACACTTGGGTAGAATCCCAAAGCTAGGTAAGGGTGGCTGGTACTAAGCGGAATTAGGAGGGGCTAGAATGCCCTGCAGGACTGCTGTGGCAAAGCCAGCTCTTGATTTTGAGTATAGTGGAAGGTGGTAGTGCTTGGAGAAAGTGTGCACTGAACTCCCAAGTAGCTGCTTCCAAAATGTCCTTGGTAGGGACCTCCCTGAGGAAAGCTGCTGAGGTAGCTGTAGCCCTGGTGGAGTGGGGTCTGATGTATACAGGCACTGATTTTCCATGAAATGAATAACAAAAGCGTATGCAGTGGGCTATCCATTTTGAAATAGTCTGTTTGGAAATAACCTTTCCTTGAGCACCTGTAGCATAGGACACAAAGATCTGCTCAGATTTTCTGAATGACTTTGTTCTGTCCAAGTAATAACGAAGTTGCCTGTGAATGTCCAAGGAATGTAGTAGCCTCTCTCCTTTGTTCTGTGGATTTGGATAAAAGGTAGGTAAATGAATAGACTGATTCAAAGCCACATTGGTTACTACCTTTGGAATGAAGGTAGGGTTGGTTCGTAAGGAAACCCTGTCCTGATGGAAAATGATGAATGGTTGCACAGCCATGAGGGCCTGTAGCTCCGCGACCCTGCGTGCTGAGGTAATAGCCAGAAGGAAGGCTGTTTTCCATGACAAGTATTGTAGCTCTGCTGAAGAAGCCGGCTCAAAAGGAGGCAGTGTCAGCTTCTCCAATACGAAGTTGAGGTCCCAAGTTGGAGTTGGTGGTTTCCGTGGAGGTTTTATATTTTTTGCCCCTCTGAGGAACTGCCTTAATAGAGGATGTGAGAATAAAGGAGGATCTGTATTGTATTGTGCTGAAATGGCTGAAGCGTGGATCTTGATGGAAGAGAAGGAGATTCCACTGTTTAACATCTCAGTTAGGTACTGTAAAATCTGAGGTATATTTATTACCCAAGGATTCTGACCCTTTGCTTGATTCCAGGAACAAAATCGTTTCCATTTGGCGGAGTAGGTTCTTCTAGTAGAGGGCCTCCTGGCCTCCAAGATGACATCCTGTACCTCCTTGGACAAGAGAGTTTGTTGGTAAATTAAAGTATTCTCCATGCAGCTAGAGTTCTGAGGTGGCTGTGAAGGGTCTTGTAGTTGTGTTGGGACAACAGAAGAGGAACTTGAGGAAGGATCCATGGTGGTGAGTGTGACAGGCTCTTTAGGAGAGGATACCAGTGCTGTCGTGACCAGTCTGGTGCAATGAGAATCATTTGTGGCTTCTCTGCTCTGGTTTTTAATAGGACTTTGGCCAGTAGAGGTAGAAGTGGGAAGGCATAAACTGTCAATGTTGGCCTGTGGATGGTAGGTCCTTGAGCAGAATTTTTCCAACTGGTAATTTCTGTGGGTAGCAAATAGATCTATGTCTGGCTGTCCCCATGCCTGAGTTATCTTTGAGAAGACTTGAGGATGCAACTTCCATTCATGTGGGTCTGTCATATTTCTGCTCAAGTTGTCTGCCAGTGTATTTTCCTTCCCTGGCAGGAATTGTGCCTGTAGTTGAATTTGTAATTCCAGTGCTGTGTTCCACAGGGTCATGGCTTGCCTGCACAAGGGGTATGAATGCGTTCCACCCTGTTTGTTTATGTACCACATGACTGTGGTGTTGTCGGTCCTTATTAATAGCTGGCCTGGATGCAGTAGGTCTTTGAAGGTCATAAGAGCATTTTGCACGGCTAGCATCTCCTTTTGGTCGATGTGTAGGTGCATCTCTTTTTGGGACCATTTTCCCTGAATACACTGACCTGCCATGTGTGCTCCCCAGGCGTAGTCTGAGGCGTCTGTTGTGATGATTTGAGGTGCTTGTGGTAAACAGAAAGGAAGACCTGTGTTTCTTTGGCATGCTTGAGCCCACCACAAAAATTCCTTTTGAAGGCATGGAATGAGTGGTATAATTGTTTCCAAGCTGTGGTTGTGCTGAGACCATACGTTTTTTAGGTACCATTGTAGTTTCCTCATATGCAGCTTTGCAAATGGTATTAGTAGAATGCAAGATGCCATGAACCCCAGAGCCTGCAGGATTTTCCTTGCAGTTAGCCTGGTTAAAGTTGCCATTTTGTTGTAGTATTGAGACAGTTGCCCTTGTTTGTCTGGCGTGAGGTAGGCCATCTGGGTTGTTGTATTTAAGCTGGCACCCAGGAAAATTATCTGTTGAGAAGGTATTAGTTTTGATTTCTTTTTGTTCACTGTGTACCCCAGGCAGTTTAACAGTTTTATTACAAATGCCAGATGTTGCAATAGAAGGTCCTTTCTGTCTGCTTGGATCTGGCAGTCGTCCAGATATGGGTAGATTTGGATTCCTCATTGTCTGCAGAAGGCAATTACTGATGCCAGGCATTTCGTAAACACTCTGGGTGCAGTAGATAAGCCAAAGGGCAATGCAGAGAATTGGTAATGGGTTGAACCTGCAAGAAATCTGAGGTATCTTCTGCAATCTTGTCTGATAGGGACATGCAGGTATGCCTCCTTGAGGTCCAACATTACCAGCCAAGACTCTTTGCCCAGCATGGGAAGAAGCTGCTGTAATGTGAGCATCTTGAATTTTGGTACCTCTAGATATGTGTTTAGAATAGATAGGTCTAAGATGGGTCTCCAATCTTTGTCCTTCCTTGGTACCAGCAAAAGTCTTGAATAAAAACCTTGACCTTGTTCTTTTGCAGGCACCTCTTGAATTGCTTTCATATCCATGAGAGCGGAAATTTGCCTTTGTGCCTCTGCCCATTGATTTTCTGGCAGGTTTGGCATGCCTCTCATTTTTGGAAGGGTGTGAAAGTGGAACCTGTAGCCTCTGTCTATAATATCCAGAATCCATTTGTCCTGTGTAACAATGTGCCAGTTTTTTGAAAATAAGGCCAGTTTTCCGCCCAAAGGTGCTGCCATTATATCTTTGTTTAGCAGGCATAGGGGAAAGTCATTGCATCTGTTTTCTAAATGACTGTGGTCTATCTTCTCCACCTCTGGGGGCTGGTGTTTGCCACTGTCTGGCTCTGTAAGATCCTTGAGGTTGTCCTCTACCCCTTGGGCATCTGTATCTGCCCCTTTGGGGTCTGTCCGTGGCTGGAAAGGACCAATTTTTTGAAGGCCAGTTTCTGCTGAAGCGTGGAGGCTGTACCTGCAACAAACCTTTAACTGTCTGCATAGATTTCGCTTTTTTCTCCATTTTCTTTAGTACCTCCTCAGCTTTAACACCGAACAATACATATTTTTGTAGTGGTGCATCTAATAACTTTGCTTTGACATGACCTGGTAAGGTTTGCTCTTTGAGCCAAGCATGTCTACGAATGACAGACCCCATGACAGCAGCTCTGCAAGAGGCCTCTAAAGCATCAAAACCACACTGTAAGGTATGTTTCCCCACTTGTTCTGCTCCATGCAACAAATCCTGCAACTCTTTCAAGTCTGGTTGTTCTGTTTGTGTCATTTTGCCTTTCAGCTGAGATAGCAAGAACTGTTGGTATTTTAACATATGAAATTGACAGTTTAATGCCCTCATGGTTAAAGTGGCTGATGCATACACCTTTTTCCCCCATCTTTCTAATGCTCTAGAATCTCTCTCTCTGAAGGCAAAGGGTTTTTAGCAGTAGAGGCCTTAATCCCCTTGGGACCCTGTGAAATTGTTTCTGGTCAGCAGTATGGCTTTTATAAAGGAACTGGTGAGAATCAGGAACCCGGTAATATCTGTCTGGTTTAACAGGGGCTGGAGGTAGAGAGTCTGGATTAAGACTGGCTTCTGCGTACACATCATCCAAAATATCTAAGACAGGAGGAATAGCCAGGGGCCTATGCTGGGGAAGTAGTAGAAATTCCCTGAGCCTTTTCTTGGGATCTGAGTAATCTTGACCTTCCCAGTGGAAGTGCTCTCTCAATGTATGCAGGGTTTCCCCAAAAGAGTAGTCCTCAGGGGGGGGGAGACCGAGGGAATAGACTCCTCAGCATCATAGTCTTCAAATGGGGAACAGGTGTAATCCTGGTCCTCAGAATTGTCTGAAGTAATAGAAGCCTGGTCTGAGGAAGGGTAGTCTTCCTCCAACCTGGGTCTTTTGTCTGAGGGGGGTTGAGAACCCCTGATGAAAGTAATCAAATCCTCAGCCATTTTAAGCATCTGTTTTTTAGGCATGGGGGTCTGAGGACCTTGTTTTTTAACTTTCATTGCAGCTTTAGACTTAGTGAATGATTTAATAGGGGAGGTGGTAGGCCTGAAAACGCCTTCAGAAATGGCAGGCCTTGCTAAAATTTCGGTTTCCCCGTCAAGAGTGGCGTCGGTATCTGCAGTGGGAATGGAGACCAAGGAACCCGCGGCCTCGGGCACTGAAGTCGCCGGTAAAATAGTTTCGTCGGTAGTCAGGGGCTGCGTAGGCGCTTCGCTGAGAACCGGAGAACCGGTAGTCGGCCTAAGTGTGTTCTCAGTACTTGCTGCAGGCCTCGGATGTCTATCCTTATCCTTGCGTCTTTTGCCTAAAACTGGCGTCGGTGCATCCGACGACATGATATAATTAAATTTTTTGCCAAAATACTGAAGGGCGAACTCCGCCCGGCGCTTAATAGTGCGCTTGTTAAACTTAGCACAAAAACGGCAGGCCGAGACGGCGTGGTCTGGCCCTAAGCAAGGTATACAGTAAGAGTGAAAATCCTTATGCGGTATTTGCTTCCCACAAGAAATGCAATTATTAACTTTGTCTGACATCGGTCTGAGGCAAGAAAAGTTTCCCCAACGAGGTACTTAGCTTTAAAGAATACTTCGGCTGAAATACTGTTCGTAAATCTCAGTTTCCCCAACGAGGTACTTAGCTTTAAAGAATACTTCGGCTGAAATACTGTTCGTAAATCTCAGGAGCTGGCCGACTGGCACTTGCAAACTGCTTCTGCTTCAGGCACCGCGCGGCAAGAAAGACTGAAGAAAATGGCGTCGGCTGCCTCTTTTATACCCCTGCCGCACTGACGTCAGGGAAGAAGCGACGACAACCGACGCCGGACCTAGACTTTGGAATTCGGCCAACCAAGGACCCGCCTGACGGCAGGATAACCCCAAGTGTGATGACTGCAGCTGTATGCACGATGAACATCGGTGGTCCTACAAGAGGCCTCCAAGGAATCAAAACCACATTGCAAAGTATGCTTTCCAACCTGTTCTGCTGAATGCAATAATTCCTGTAACTCTTTATTTTCCACACAATCAGAAATCAGCATCATTTTCTGTTTCAATAAGCCCATAACATGCTGTTGATATTTAAGCATATGAAACTGGCAGTTTAAAGCTCTGATTGCAAAGGTTGCAGATGTATAAACCTTCTTACCCCATCTATCCAGCACCCCAGAATCTTTATCAGAAGGGGTAGGATTTTTGGCTGTAGAGGCCTTTACACCCTTGGGACCCTGAGAAATGGTCTCAGAATCAGCAGCAGGATTTTTGAAAAGAAAATTGTGGGAGCCAGGAACCCTGTAATATCTGTCTAGCTTACTTGGAGCCGGAGGCAGGGAATCAGGATCCGTGCATGCCTGATTCCGAGAACACATCATCTACAATGTCTAATACAGGAGGTATTGCCAAAGGCCTATGCTGAGGAAGAAGGAAATCCCCAAGCCTCTTTTTTGATTAAGAGAAGTCCTGACTCTCCCAGTGAAAATGTTCCCTTAAAGTATGCAAAGTCTCTCCAAAAGAGTAATCCTCAGGAGGAAATGCAGATGGGATGGATTCCTCTGCATCAAATTCCTCATAGGGTGGAATAGAAAATTCCTGATCAGAAGAGGAATCAGAAGAAATGGAAACTTGATCTGAAAATTCATAATCAGTGCCTTGTCTAGGCCTCTTAGCTGGGGAGGGGTTTTTGGGAACCCCTGATCAAGGTAATTAAATCCCGACATTTTGATCATCTGTTTTTTTTAGGCATCGGGGCCTGAGCACGTGGCTCATGCGTCGGTTTTTTAGCCAGAGAAGTTTTTGACCTTGTTTTTGTTGCTGGCATTGGTTTAATATAAAAATGCTGAGGCCTGAAAACACCCTCAGAAGCCAGTGCCTGCTCAGCGGCTCCGGACCCATCCAAGGGAGAGACATCCGCGGGTTCAATACTCTGAGAATCTCGCTGCATATCGGACTCCGAATGGGTCTCGGTAGAGGCCTGCGACTCAAAAGTAGCGGGCTAGTACCGGTGAACCGGCGACTGGCTTAGGAGAAGCTTCGTCAGTTTTGGACCTCGACGGTCTGTCTCTGTCTTTTTCTTTGCGTTTTTTTATGAACTCCAGTAGTTGTACTGCTAACCGACGACATTTCAGGATAATTAGATCTTGAACCAAAATATTTAGAAGCAAAAAAATACAGACGCTTAATAGTGCGTTGGTTAAATCTAGCACAAAACCGACAGGAAGGCATGCTGTGATCAGGGCCTAGGCAAGGAATATAGTACAAATGAAAATCCTTATGAGATATTTGCTTCCCATAAGTAATGCAATTATTAACTTTTACTGACATCGGTAAGGAGCAAGAAAAAGTTTCCCCAACGGGGTACTTAGCTTTAGTTTGAAGACTTTGGTTCTGAAACTCGAATACGAAAATTTCAGGAGTCTGCCAACCGGCACTTGCGAACTGCTTCTGCTTCGGGCACCACGTGGCAAGAAAGACTGAATAAAATGGCGTCAGCTGCATGTTTTATACCCCTGACGTCATGGAAGAGGAAACAGTAACCGACGCAGGACCCAAGACTTTGTTATTCAGGCCGACGGAGGGCAACCTGTCAGCAGATTACCCAAATGTAATGACTGCAACAGTGAAACACGAAGAACATCTGCACTCATTTCCAGGACACTGATATGCATCTTGATCTTTGTGGGGGACCATGTACCTTGGACTCTCTTTCCCAAGTAATGCCCCACCCCACCCTAGCTTGGAGGCATCGGTCGTCTCCACGGCCATGGGCAGTGGGAGAACAGATGAATGTTTTTTCAGAAAGTTCATCTGAATGAATCTACCAAAGAATATACCTTCTTGCATGCTTGCATCATCTTGGCTGCAGCAGTTAAAGGATGCTGAAGAATGGACCACTAGGTTGACAGAGTCCACTGATGTATTCTGATGTGAAACCTGGCCAGAGGGATGATGGTGATAGCAGCTTCCATGGAACCCAAGGCTTGTAAAATCAGTTGTGCTGCAAGATAAGAATTTTGTATTACTTTCCTGACCTGGGATCAGAGCTTCTGAATTCGAGCAGGAGGAAGAGAGGCCATCTGATCTAGGGTGTCAAAATGAACACTCATGAACTACAGACTCTGCGAAGATGTAAGCTGTTGCTTATTGTAATTGACTGTGATACTTCGACAGAGGTACACATGAAGCAAGTAGTCCCTTGCCTGTAGCAGTAGATGGCTGGTTGGGGCAGTTAAGAGTCCGTCTTTAGGTATGGAAACACTCGGAATCCAGCAGTCTCAAATGAGCTGCTGCTACCACTGCTATACAGTTGGTAAACACCATGAGGGCTGTGGTGAGACCAAAGGGCAGTCTGAACTAAAATGACTGGCTCCTAGCCGTAAGCACAGATATTTTCTGGAGCACCGGTTCATTTTGATGCGACAATACACATCCTGAAGATCTATCTATCGAGCACATCCAATCATCCTTTCACAGCAGAGGCAGAATAGACTGAATTGGTGACCATCTAGAACCTTGAATGCAGCATGACTGCCTTTGCTTTCTACTAAATTGCTTCCTTCTGACAACAGTTTGGAAAAAGTTTATCAGAAGAGACAGACACAACAGTGGAGTCAGCAGAAGGACATTTGTAAAGAAACTTACAGTCATCAGGCAATTTATAAAACATGTCAGTTTTTTTTTTTTTTTTAGAAACTGGAGGATGGGATTCAGGAGCCTGAGAAGCTGCTGAAAAAAGTGTCTAACAGGGCAGCTATGACCGAAGGGATAGAATAGGGCTTAGGGGACTCCATATGGAAGAGTTCATAACTTTTCTGAACACCAGAAACCTGAGTACATACAAGAGATAGTATCCCCAAAAGCAAGTTACTCAAAGGGAGAACTGAACTAATGGAGTCCTACCACCTCAGAACCATAGTCTAAAAGAGAAGGAATCTGAGAGTAGTAAGTCAAGGACTCTTCCGCAGGGTCCAATTCCTCATCAGAAGAGTCCTGCTCCCTAGGCCTGTTAAGAGAAGTAGAAGATCAAGATGTTAGGAACAGAAACTCCCTGGGGAGGCTTCAAGGCCATGAGTGCATTAAACCACCCCTATGTAAAATACTGCCATTCACACTGGGGATGTTTGGGAGCAGGGGAAATGTGTTTTGTTTTCCGCTTCTTCTTCAAAGGAATGTCAGCCCTAAAGACCTTATGAGGTCTGAACCCTTGTCGACATTCAGTCAACATATTGGGACTATCCTCCCAAACAAGAATCTGCAGAACACCCCGGGTCCCTCTGATATGATCAGCCTAGGTTTCCCCCTCAACATCTGTAACAGACAAGTACAAGAAGCTGGATCCATGCCAGCCTCCAAAGTGGTCGCAGCAGAGGAATCTGACGGAACAATCTGACGATCTTCTGGGCTTTCACCAGCCTTGAGAGAGACGTCCAGGGAAGGCGGTACAGTAGCTGAATCCGATCTGATGGTTTTGGTCTTTTTGGCAGATGGCTGACCCTTCGGATAGGACGATTCCGCCATTGCACTCTGTGCCAACAGCTTAAGATGCTGGTTCTCTAGGTAGACAGACAAGGAGGAAGGAGGACTAAGCAGGGTCTTCGGGACAAAAACTCGACAAATGGAACGAAGTATGGTCATTAGCAGCAGACAAGCCAAAAAAAAAAAAGGCACTCCTTGTGATGATCCTTACGAGGAATCTGCCTCCGCACTGACATTTTTCCCTTCTCGATGATGCAACCAAAAAAAAAACAAAATAAAAAAAAAAAAAAAAAAAAAAAACAAGAAAAACCCCCCAATGGGGCATTTACCTGAAAAACATCTTGGTAACAAGCACAAACGAAGGAGCGTTCAGACTGACAATCAAATATGGCATTCAGACATGCAAACAGGTGGCAAAGAAGTTAAGTGGCATGTACGTCCATACGTCACTTTAATGCCCTACGCTGTCAACGGGTAGCATATGTGTGATGTACATCCTTAAAAAAAAACCTAAGGCTTGGGTACAGTGTCCGGACGTTGGGATATCCCTGGCAGGGGATCCCTCTAGTAAAGAATACTCCAACAGTGATATGGAAAGACATCTGCATTGGATGAGTTTTTAATTGAATCTAGAACAGAAGCTGCTGTTAAAAAAAAAAAAGTGGGGGGGGCGGATTAGTAGGGAATACAAAATATTGCATTATAACTATAAGCATCAATAAGAAGAGTTCACAGAAGACTGGAAAGAGAGAAAATATATGTAATTTACAAAGAAAGCTATGGGAGGACAAACATATGGCTCCCAAATATGCAGCAAAGTCTAGAATACTTAGGATTTTTGACTGGAAGTGTTTGCATTGATACATTTATACCTCTAACAGACTCCAAAGAATTTTTCCTCAGGTAGATGGCCAACGATGGAGGTGTAATTGGGAAGAAAAAGAGGGAGGTTGAAATATTGGTTAGAGTATTTATCTTACGAACACAAGGTGCGGGTTTTGATTCTCACATGAGGCGATTGAGCTAGGCTTAAAATGGCCCAAAAGGGCAGTTAGCCTAGTTCTAATCTATAAACCTATAAATTGGAAACATATGTTTTTGGACTGTAATGAGTTGACAGACTTTAAAAATTCCCTACAGAGTACTCTTTTCAGGAATACTGGGTAAGCAAGTGAGTGTAACTAAGGAATTTTTTTTTTGAGCTGGTATTCAGGATCTGAACTGCCTAGCACAGTAAGACCTTATTAAGTTTAATTCTGATAGCTGCCAAAAAACAATTACTAGAAAATGAAAATCAAAATCTAAAATCAAATCTCAACCAACTATACCTGAAGTACTGAATATTGTTAACAGAGACAGGAGAACAGGAAGTAGGATCTTTAGAAAAGGACAAAGAGTAAATTACATAGAAAAAATGGAAATTGTGGGAGTAAATACATCCAGATAAACATTTTGCAGGAGGAAAGAAGTTTAAGATAATGCAGGTATTGAATAATTTATGTAATGTCACTTAGATAATACGTCACACATATTGTTATTTATTCTACAATGTTTGTAAATGTGAACTTGTTAATATGGTTTAATTACTTTGATATAAATGTAAGTTTGCCCATGTCACCAGTAGAAAAAGTTGGGGAGAGAAACAACTTCTTTGCTGCTCAGCAGGAAGCAGACTTACTTGCAACATCAATGCAGAAGACTGCTTCCAGTACACTAAAAAATGGCTACATGTACACAGAAATATTGACAATCAGTGATAATTAGGAAGAATACACAACACATGAAAAAAAATTTAACTAAAGTTTGAAGAAGTCGGAAACAAATGAGAATGACAGTGAGGCATCAAATGAAGAAATGTTTTAAAAAATAGAAGATAAAGCACAAAGAGAAAACCCAAGATATTCTGCAATACCAGAAAAGATGGAGAGAGTGGGTTGTATTAACTTTATGAAAGTACAACAAGTAAAGTGCAGTTGTGTACACTTAACCATAAATGTAGATGTTAGAGTGTATTCACTGTTGCAGTTATTACATTTGGGTTATCTGCTTGCAGGTAGCCCTCAGCCGGCCTGATTATCAAAGTCTTGGTTCCTGCATCGGTTGCTGTCTCTTCTTCCATGACGTCAGATAGTCAGGGGTATAAAGCATGCAGCCAACGCCATTACATCATTTTATCTTGCCCCAAATGTCAGGTGCCCCCATAATGGGAAGCAATTATATACAAGATTACACCTCCAATTATAAGCAAATACACCAGAAAGCTTAAATACAGTAAACAAGAAGACAGGTACAGCAAATAGAAATCAGGGGGCTGGAGGGAGGGTAACCACGACTGCAACAGTGAATACACTCGAACATCTACATTTATGGTAAGTGTACACAACTGTACTATGTTCTTCGTGTTTCACTGTTGCAGTCATTACATTTGGGTAGATTCCCAAAGCTAAGGAAGGGAGGAGGCAATTGGAGAGCATTAGGACCAGCTATTAGGACCTGCAAGACTGTAGTGGCAAAACCAGCTCTGGATTCAGAGAAAATAGGCAAGTGGTAATGCTTGGTGTAGGTATGAACAGAACTCCAGGTAGCAGCTTCTAGGATGTCCCTGGTAGGAACACCTCTGAGAAAGGCTGTTGAAGTAGATGCAGCCCTGGTGGAATGTGATCTTATCCCCTGTGGAGTAGGTTTTCCATGGTGTTTATAGCAGAAATGAATGCAATGGCCTATCCTTTTAGAAATGGTTTGCTTTGAAATGTCCTTCCCCTCTGCCCCTGCAGCAAAGGCAACTAGCAGCTGTTCAGTTTTTCTGAAAGGCTTGGTCCTGTCTAAATAAAATCATAGTTGTCTGTGCACGTCCAAAGAGTGCAGTATTCGCTCTCCTTTGTTCTGTGGATTAGAAAAGAAGGTTGGCAAATGGACTGACTAAGGGCCACACTGGATACCACCATGGGCATAATGGAAGGATTGGTCCTGAGGGACACCCTGTCTGCATGGAAGATGATGAAGGGCTCCACTGTCATGAGGGCCTGTAATTCAGACACTCTTCTTGCTGAAGTGATGGCTAGAAGGAAGGCTATTTTCCAAGAAAGGAATTTCAACTCTGCAGTTGCAGCTGGCTCAAAGGGAGGTAGAGTGAGCTTTTCCAATACAAACTTAAGGTCCCAGGCTGGAGTAGGGGCTCTCCTGCATGGTCTTAAGTTTTTGGCCCCTCTGAGGAATTGCTTCAGCAGTGGATGAGAGAAGAGGGGTGGTTCCGTATTATAATGTGCTGAAATGGCAGAGGCATGAATTTTAATAGAAGAGAAGGAAAGGCCTTTGTGAAGCATCTCTGTTAAGTATTGAAGAATATGCGGTACACTGGGCACTGTTGTGCCCATTCCCTGAGTTTGGCTCCAGGAACAGAATCTTTTCCACTTTTCAGCATAGGATTTTCTAGTACTAGGCCTCCTTGCCTCCAGAATGACATCCAGCAATTGCTTACTGAGGGATGGTAATGGAGAACTCAGGTAATGAGCCAGGCTGCATGGTTCAGGGTTTGAAGCTGGGGGTGCAGAATCTGGCCCTCCTGCTGGGACAACACGGAAGAGGTTGGAGGCAGGTGCCATGGTTCCAGCAGTGACATACTGCGCAAGAAGGGGTACCAGTGTTGGCGTGGCCAGTGTGGTGCAATGAGCATTGTTCTTGGCTTGTCCTGTTTGATCTTTAGTAGAACTTTGGAGAGGACTGGCAGAGGGGGGAAAGGTGTAAACTGAGAGGTTTCCCCAGGTGAAGGACAGGACATCCACTTTCCAAGCTTGTCTGTGGGGAGTCCTTGTGCAGAATTTGTCCAATTGGTAGTTGTGAGGGGAGGCAAACAGGTCTATCTCTGGGCTCCCCCATTTGTTTTTCAACATGTTGAATATCTTTGGTTCCAATTTCCACTCGTGTGGGTCCATGAGATTTCTGCTTAGGTCATCTGCCAGAGAGTTTAGCTTGCCTGGCAGGAATTGAGCCTGTAGGTGCACTTGGTAGCTCAATGCTGTGTTCCACAGAGCCATGGCTAGTCTGCAGAGGGGGTATGAATGGGTTCCCCCCTGCTTGTTTATATACCACATAATAGTGGTGTTGTCTGTTTTTACCAATAACTGTCCTGGAAGGATGTGGCCCTTGATGGCTGTCAGAGCATGCTGTACAGCTAACATTTCTTTTTTGATTGACATGCAGGTGCACTGGACTCTGGTTCCATTTGCCCTGAATGCACTGCCCTGCCAAGTGAGCCCTCCATGCATAGTCTGATGCATCTGTTGTTAGGGTTTGGGCAGCAGGGTGTAGAATGAATGGCAGTCTCTTGCTGAGGTAGCAGGCCTCTGCCCACCAAAGGAATTCTGTCTTTATACAAGGGATGATAGGAATCACTGCTTCCAGGTCCTGAGAATGTTGACACCATAGGCTTTTTAGATACCATTGTAGTTTCCTCATATGCAGTCTTGCATATGGAATTAGTAGGATGCAAGAGGCCATGAACCCCAGAACTTGAAGCATTTTCTTTGCAGTTAACTGGATCTTTGTGGCCAGTAATTTGAAGAAGGCTGTCAGATAAACTTGTTTCTCTGGTGTGAGGTAGGCCATCTGGGAAGCTGTGTTCAAGCTTGTTCCCAGGAATACAATTTGTTGGCAGAGTACTAGATGAGATTTCTTTTCGTTTATGGTGTACCCCAGTGAGGTTAGAAGTTTCTTTACAAATGCCAGATGATTTAATAGTATGTCCTGGCTTTCTGCCTGAATTAGACAATCGTCCAGGTATGGGTATATTTGAACATTTCTTTGCCTGCAAAATGCAATGACTGGAGCTAGGCATTTTGTGAATACCCTGGGCGCAGTAGATAAGCTAAAGGGCAGTGCAGAGAACTGATAGTGCATGTAGCCTGCTCTGAAGCGTAGGTATTTTCTGCAAGAATCCCTTATTTGGGATGTGCAGGGAAGCTTCCTTTAAATCCAATATTGCCAACCAGGCATTTCTGCCCAGCATGGGAAGCAGCTGATGAAGAGTTAGCATTTTGAATTTTGGAATTACCAAAAAGGTGTTTAGGATAGATAGGTCCAGGATAGGACGCCAGGAGTTGTCTTTTCTGGGTACCAGGAAAAGTCTGGAGTAAAAACCTTGTCCCCATTCTTCTGCTGGGACAGGTTGAATAGCCCTGATACTTAGAAGAGAGAGGACCTGCTGTTGAGCCTCTGCCCACTGATTTGGGGGTAGGTGTGGACAACCTTTTGGGGTTAGTAAGGTGTGGAAGTGGAATCTGTATCCTTGGGAAACAATATTTAAAACCCATTTGTCTTGGGTAATTAGTTCCCAGTTTTTTGCATGCAGTGCGATTTTCCCCCCTAAAGGTGCGGTCAGATGATCAGGGCTTGGAAGGTTTAATGTTAAGTCATTGTGACAGTTTACCATAGGGGGGTGTCTTACTACTTCCAGCTTTGGAAGTGGGAGCCCCCCACTGCTTAGGCCTGTGAGTACCTTGAGACTGTGGCCTAGGTGGTCTGCTGTTCCTGGATTTGGACTGTGAAGGCCTGGAAGAGACAGGAAAGGACCAATTCTTAGAAGGCCAATGCCTACTAAATCTGAGAGGCTGTACTTGCAGGAAATCTTTCAACAGTTTGCATAGATTTAGCTTTTCCTCCATCTTTTTAAGAACTTCTTCTGCTTTGTTGCCAAACAGACGGTCTTGGTTTAAGGGAGCATCCAGTAATTTGGCTTTAACATGATATGGCAGAGTTTGCTCCGTCAAGCATGCCTTCTAAGAAGAAAGTCTCTGAGCCTTTTCTTAGATTCAGAGTAATCTTGGTTCTCCCAGTGGAAATGCTCCCTCATGGTATGCAGGGTTTCCCCAAAAGAATAATCCTCAGGAGGAGAGGCTGAAGGAATGGATTCTTCAGCATCAGAATCCTCATAGGGAAGCATGGAGTAATCCTGTTCAGAAGAGGAATCAGAGGAAATAGAAACCTGATCAGAAGAATCATACTCTGTCTCTTGCCTAGGCCTCTTATCAGGAGGGGGTGGGGGATGGGAGCCCCTAATCAAAGTAATTAGGTCTTCGGCCATTTTGAGCATCTGTTTTTTAGGCATGGTAGTCCGAGTAGGAGAATGCTGTACTTGTTTCTTTGTCTTTAGAGCTGCTTTAGTATTTGAAGCTGAAGATGGCTTAATATATAGTTGTGTAGGTCTGAAGACACCCTCAGAAGCAGATGCCTGCTCAGCGGCTCCGGACCCTTCTGAGGGAATGATTTCCGAGTGTCCAATACCTTGAGTATCCAGAGGCCCAGTCGGCTCCACGTGGGAGTCAGAAGCAGCCTGTGGCTCTGAGGTAGCGGGTGCCAGGGGTTGCGAAAGCGCCTCACTAAGAACCAGCGACTGGCCTAGCAGAGGCCTCGTCGTCTGCTTTGGACCTCGGATGCCTAGCCTTCTCCTTGTCCTTGCGTTTTTTGTAAACTGCGGTTGTCAGCTGGTCCGACGGCATTATATAATTAAATCTTCGGCCAAAGTAATGAAATGCAAAGTCAAACAGACGCTTAATAAATGCGTTGGTTAAATCTAGCACAAAACCGACAGCTAGCAACGTTGTGATCAGGGCCTAGGCAAGGAAAACAGTAAGAGTGAAAATCCTTATGAGGTATTTGCTTCCCACAAGAAATACAATTGTTTTTCTGACATCAGTCTGGAGCAAGAAAAAAGTTTCCCCAACGGGGTACTTAGCTTTAATGAAGACTTCGGTTTTGAAATTCGGATTTGAAAATCTCAGGAGTCAGCCAACCGGCACTTGCAAACTGCTTTTGCTTCGGGCACCGCACGGCAAGAAAGACTGAAGAAAATGGCGTCGGCTGCATCTTTTATACCCCTGGTGCACTGACGTCAGGGAAGACGTGACAGCAACCGACACCAGACCTAGACTTTGGAATTCTGGCCGACTGAGAGTAGCCTGCCAGCAGGATAACCCAAGAGTAATGACTGCAACAGTGAAACACAATGAACATCAGCAGCCCTACAAGATGCCTCTAAGGAGTTAAATCCACAATGCAAAGTATGTTTACCAACTTGTTCAGCAGAATGCATTAAATCCTGTAATTCTTTATTTTCGGCACAGTAAGGAATCAACATCAATTTCTGTTTAAGTAATCAAATAAGATACTGCTGGTACTTTAACTTATGAAACTGGCAGTTTAAGGCCCTAATGGCCAAAGTAGCAGAAGTGTATACCTTCTTACCCTATCTGTCCAGGGCCCTGGAATCTCCATCAGAGGGGGTAGGAATTTTGGCAGTAGTAGCCTTAATGCCTTTGGGTCCCTATGAAATGGTCTCTGGGTCCACAGTAGGATTCTTAAAGAGGAACTTGTAAGGATCAGGTACTCTGTAATACCTGTCAGGTTTCCTGGGAGCCGGGGGTAAGGTGTCTGGGGCCAGGCTAGATTCCAAGAAGGCATCATCTACAATGTCCAGTACAGGGGGGATACTAAAGGCCCATGTTGAGGCAGGAATAAGAATTCCCTAAGCCTCTATCCTGGCTTTCCTGGCTTTCCCAGCAGAAATGCTCCCTAAGAGTGTGCAAAGTTTCACCAAAAGAGAAATCTTCTGGAGGGGAAGCAGAGGGAATGAAGTCCTCTGCATCAGAATCCTCATAGGTAGATAAGGACAAATCCTGGTCATCAGAGGAAACAGAAATTTCAGAATCCTGATCAGAAGAATCAGAAGGAAAATTGGTTCTAGGTCTCTTAAAGGGAGAAGGGTGGCTTCCCCTAATTAGAGTAATAAGGTCTTCAGCCATTCTTATAATTTGTTTTTTAGGCATAAGGGCCTGAACATGCGGTTTGGATGTCGGTTTTCTAGGCGTGGATCGAGTCTTAGGCCTTGAGGAAGAAGATGGCGTTGGTTTGATTTGCAAGTCAGTAGGCCTGAATACACCCTCAGAAGCCGGTGCCTACACAGCGCCTCCGGACCCATCCAAGGTAGACATTCTCAGATTCCACAGTCAAAGAAACATCTCGCAGAATACCGGACTCCGAATGGGTCTCAGTAGAGGCCTGCAAATCTGAAGTAGCCGTTATCAGGGGCTGCGAAAGCGCCTCACTGAGTACTGGCGAACTGGTGACTAGCTTAACGGAAGCATCGTCGGCAGCTTTGGACCTATGTGGTCTGTCACTGTCTCTCTCCGTTTTTTCGGAATGTCGGTAGTCAGATGGCTTACCAAAGCCATTTCTGGATAATTGAACAGAGTACCGAAATAGTTAGATGCACAAATGAACCAATGACAAATAGTACAAGGATTGAATAAGGCACAAAACTACAGCGAGGGACGTCGTGGACTAGGCCTAAGCAAGGAATACAGTACAAATGAAAATCTTTATGAGGTATTTGCTTTCCACAAGAAAAACAATTGTTAACTTTTACTGACATCGGTTTAGAGCAAGAAAAAGGATCTGCAACAGGTTACTTAGCTTTTTAGAAGACTTTGGTTCTGAAACTCGAAAAAGAAAATTTCAGGAGTCGGCCGACTCATACTTGCGAAAGTACAGTTGTGTACACTTACCATAAATGTAGATGTTCGAGTGTATTCACTGTTGCAGTCATTACATTTGGGTAATCCTGCTGGCAGGTTGCCCTCAGCTGGCCTGAATTCCAAAGTCTTGGGTCCTGTGTCAGCCGCAGTCGCCCCTTCCATGACGTCAGGTCGTCAGAGGTATAAAAGAAGCAGCAGACGCCATTTTCTTCAGTTTTTCTTGCCCCAGATGTCAGGTGCTCCCTAAAAGGGTAGACATATATATATATATATATATATATATATATATATATATATATATATATATATATATACATACATATATATATATATATATATGTATACATACATACATATATACATATACATATATATATATATATATACATATATATATATATATATATATATATACATATATATACATATACATATATATACATATACATATATATATACATATATATATATATACATACATATATATACATATATATATATATATATATATATATATATATATATATATATATATATATATATATACACATCAAATGCACCAATATAAATTTTACCTTCATCTATAAGCAAATACACCACATAGGTTGTATAAATCAGAGAAGGAAAGATAAGATCCACTGAAAAAAGGGGGATGGAGGGTGGGTAACCTGGACTGCAACAGTGAATACACTCGAACATCTACATTTATGGTAAGTGTACACAACTTGTGCAGTCATTACATTTGGGTAGAGTCCCAAAGCTATGGTTGGGAGGCTGGAGCTAAACAGCATTAGGAGCAGCTATGAGGCCCTGCAGAACTGCAGTGGCAAAGCCTACCCTGGATTTAGAGTAGAATGGCAGATGATAATGCTTTGTAAAGGTGTGCACTGAACTCCAAGTAGCCGCCTCTAAAATGTCTCTGGTTGGTACTCCCCTGAGAAAGGCTGCTGAAGTGGCTGCAGCTCTGGTGGAATGTGGCCTAATGCCCTTAGGCACTGGCTTGCCATGGTGTAAACAGCATAAACGAATGCAGTAGCCTATCCACTTAGAAATAGTCTGCTTTGAGACCGCCTTTCCTTGTGATCCTGCAGCATATGCCACTAGTAATTGCTCTGTCTTCCTGAAAGCTTTGGTTCTGTCCAAGTAGAATCTAAGCTGTCTGTATATGTCCAAAGAGTGCAAAATTCTCTCCCCCTTGTTCTGTGGATTTGGATAAAAAGTTGGCAGATGAATAGTTTGGTTAAGAGTCACACTTGACACCACTTTAGGAATACATGTTGGGTTTGTTCTCAGACAGACTCTGTCTGGATGAAAAATGATAAAAGGTTCCACAGCCATGAGTGCCTGTAGCTCTGAAACTTGTCTTGCAGAGCCATTTTCCAAAATAAAACCTTTATATCAACAACAGCAGCTGGCTCAAAAGGAGGCAGGGTGAACTTTTCCAAGACATAGTTGAGGTCCTATGCAGGTATTGGTGATCTCCTTGGAGGCCTTAAATTTTTGGCTCCTCTGAGGTACTGCTTTAATAAAGGATGATAAAAAATTGGTGGCTCTGTATTGTAATGAGCCGAAATGGCAAAGGCATGAATTTTAATTGGTGAAAAGGATAGACCTTTGTCCAGCATCTCAGTTAAGTATTGCAAAATCTGAGGAATATTTGGTACAGTTGTGTCAGTTCCTTGTGCCTGGTTCCAAGCACAGAATCTCTTCCATTTTCCAGCATAAGACTTTCTAGTACTAGGTCTTCTGGCTTCCAGAATGACATCCATCACAGCTTTGCTGAGAGGTGTTTTTTGTATGACTATATTATCCGCCATGCTGCCGGGTTTAATGTCCTGATTTGGCTGTGCAGGATCTGATTGTTTTGCTGGGACAGTAGACGAGGTAATTGAGGTAAGGTCCAAGCTGGGTAAAAAGACAAGTTCCTTAGGACTGGATACCAGTACTGGCAGAGCCATTCTGGGGCAATCCGTATCATCTTTGGTTTCTCCTGTCTGACCTTTAGGAGTACCTTGGGGAGGAGAGGCAGTGGAGGGAAGGCACATACTGATAGTTTTTTCCAGCTGAAAGACAGGGCATCCATTTTCCATACTTGTCTGTGATAAGTCCTTGTGCAGAATCTTTTTAGTTGGTAGTTGTGTGGGAAGGCAAATAGATCTACGTCCGGGCATCCCCATTTCCTTGTTATCATGCTGAAGACTTGTGGATCCAGCTGCCACTCGTGGGGATCCATGAGGTTTCTGCTTAGTTAGTCTGCCAGAGTATTTTCCTTTCCTGACAGGAATTGTGCCTGCAAATGTACTTGGTAAGTCAAAGCTGTGTCCCACAATGTCATGGCTAGTCTGCAAAGGGGGTAAGAATGTGTGCCCCCTGCTTGTTTACATACCACATGACCATGGTGTTGTCTGTCTTTATCAGTAGCTGTCCTGGATGAATTAGGTCCTTGAAGGCTGTCAGGGCATTTTGAACAGCTAGCATCTCTTTTTGATTGATATGTAGATGCATTTGGTTTGAGGTCCATGTGCCCTGAATGCATCTTCCTGCCATGTAGGCCCCCCAAGCATAGTCTGAGGCATCCGTTGTTAGTGTCTGCCTGGCTGGGGGGTAATGTGAATGGCTGTCCCTTGTTCTGGTGACAAGCCTTTGCCCACCATTGAAACTCCTGTTGCAGGCAGGGAATGAGAGTAATCATTGTTTCCAGGCTGTGGCAATGTTGAGTCCAAACACTTTTTAGGTACCACTGAAGTTTCCTCATATGCAGTCTTGCATATGGAATTAGTAGGATGCAGGATGCCATGAAGCCCAAAGCCTGCAGAATTTTTCTTGCAGATAACTGGGTCTTTGTTACCAACATTGTGAAATAGGTAGTCAGTTGCCTTTGTCTGGCATGAAATAAACCATCTGGGCAGTTGTATTCAAGCTTGCACCCAAGAATGTTATATCTTGAGAGGGTACTAGTTTCGATTTATTTTCGTTGACTGTGTACCCTAGGCATGTTAGAAGTCTTTTTATAAATGCCAGATGTTCAAGAAGAATGTCCTTGTTCTCTTCTTGAATTAGACAGTCATCCAAGTAAGGGTATATTTGTATTCCTCTGTCTGCAGAATGCAGTTACTGGTGCCAGGCACTTTGTAAATACCCTGGGCGCAGTAAATAATCCAAAGGGAAGTGCAGAGAATTGGTAATGCATTGAACCAGCCTTGAATCTGAGGTATCTTCTGCATGATTGTCTGACTGGAACATGCAGGTATGTCTCTTTTAGGTCTAAAGTCACAAGCCAAGCATTCTTGCCCAGCATGGGCAGAAGCTGCTGCAAAGTCAACATTTTGAATTTTGGAATATCCAGGAATGTGTTCAGAATAGATAGGTCCAGGATCCGCCTCCAGGCCTTGTCCTTTCTGGGTACCAAGAACAGTCTTGAGTAAAATCCTTGTCCCAGCTCTTGCGCTGGTACTTGCTGAATGCTCCCCATGTCCATGAGGGATGAAACTTGTTTTTGTGCCTCCACCCATTGATTTTTTTGGCAGATCTGGCCGGCCGTTTGCCTTTGGCAGAGTATGGAAATGGAATTTGTAGCCTTGTGACACTATATTTAGAACCCATTTGTCCTGAGTTATAATGTGCCAATTTTGAGAAAAAAGTGCTAATTTTCCCCCTAAGGGTGCTGCCAGAAGATAAGTGCTTGGTGCAGGCAGGGGAAAGTCATTGGGACTGCTTTTTATATGTTTGTGCTTTATCTTCTGCAGCTTTGGAAGTAGAAGGACCCCATTGTTTTGACCTATAAGAACCCTGCGCCTGGGATCTGCCCCTTGGGCGTCTGGATCTGCCCCTTTGAGGTCTATCTGACACAGGAAAAGACCAATTTTTTGTAGGCCAGTGTCTACTAAACCTAGGTGACTGTACTTGTTTGCATAGATTTAGCTTTGTCTTCCATTTTCTTTAACACCTCTTATGCCTTAGCACCAAACAAAGTATCATGCTGTAAAGGTGCATCTAGTAACTTAACTTTAACATGATCAGGCAGATTTTGTTCCTTTAACCAAGCATGCCTCCTAATTACAGAACCCGTAACTGCGGCCCTGCAGGAGGCCTCCAAAAGAATCAAAACCACATTGCAAAGTATGCTTTCCAACTTGTTCAGCTGCATGCAATAAATCCTGCTGTTCCTTGTTTTCAGCACATTCAGAATTTAACATCATTTTCTGTTTAAGCAATCCCATGAGATGTTGCTGATACTTGAGCATATGAAACTGACAGTTTAAGGCCCTTATAGCCAAAGTTGCAGATGTGTAAACCTTTTTCCCCATCTATCCAGTGCCCTTGAATCTCTGTCAGAGGGGGTTGGGTTTTTTGCTGTAGAGGCCTTAACTCCCTTGGGACCCTGTGAAATAGTTTCTGGGTCAGCAGCAGGGTTTTTAAAAAGAAATTTGTGAGAGTTAGAAACCCTGTAATATCTGTCAGGCTTAACAGGAGCTGGAGGTAAGGAGTCAGGGGTCAAACTAGACTCCGAAAACACATCTACAATGCCTAACACAGGCGGAATGGGTAGAGGTCTGTGCTGTGGTAGTAAAAGGAAATCCTTGAGCCTCTTTTTAGATTCAGAAAAATCTTGGCTTTCCCAGTGAAAATGCTCCCTCATAGTATGCAAGGTTTCCCCAAAGGAATAATCCTCAGGAGGGGATGCTGAAGGTATAGATTCTTCAGCATCAAATCTTCATAGGGGGGTAAAGAATATCCCTGATCAGAAGAGGAATCAGAAGAAATAGAAACCTGATCTGAAGATTCATAGTCAGTGTCTTGCCTAGGCCTCTTATCAGGAAGGGGATGGGAACCCCTGCTCAAGGTAATCAGGTCTTCGGCCATCTTGATCATCTGTTTTTTTGGGCATAGAGACCTGTACACGTGGCTCATGAGCTTGCTTTAGAAGCTGCTTTAGTCTTTGTCTTTGAAGCTGAAGTCGTTTTAATGTAAAGATGTTGTGGTATGAATACACCCTCAGAAGCCGGTACCTGCTCAGCGGTTCCGGACCCATCCGAGGGATTAGCGTCCGAGGCTCCTGAGTATCCGGCAGCATGGCCGACTCCACATGGGAGTCGGCAGCAGCCTGCGACTCTAAAGTAGCGGGTGTCAGGGGCTGCGAAACCACCTCACTGAGAACCAGCGACTGGCTTAGGAGAAGCTTTGTCGTCGGTTTTGGGCCTCAGTTGTTTATCTCTATCCTTTTCTTTGCGTTTTTTGTAAACTCCGATAGTCGGATGGCTATCCAACGACATTTTAGGATAATTAAACCGGCTACCAAAATACTTTAAAGCAAAATTATATCGGCGCTTAATGGTGCGTTGGTTAAATCTAGCACAAAACCGACAACCAGAAATGTTGTGATCAGGGCCTAGGCAAGGAATACGGTAAGAATGAAAATCCTTATGAGGTATTTGCTTTCCAAAAGTAATACAATTATTAACTTTTTCTGACATCGGTCTAGAGCAAGAAAAGTGTTTCCCCAACGGGGTACTTAGCTTTATTGAAGACTTTGGTTATGAAACTCAAACACGAAAATTTCAGGAATCGGCCCACCGGCACTTGTGAACTGCTTCTGCTTCGGGCACCGCACGGCAAGAAAGACTGAAGAAAATGGCGTTGGCTGCTTCTTTTATACACCTGACGTCAGGGAAAGGGCGGCAGCGGCTGACGCAGGACCCAAGACTTTGGAATTCAGGCCGGCTGAGGGCAAGCTGCCAGCAGGATTACCCAAATGTAATGACTGCAACAGTGAAACACGAAAAACATCTGCTTCGGGCATCGCACGGCAAGAAAGACTGATGTAATGGCATCGGCTGCATGCTTTATACCCCTGACTACCTGACGTCAT
Source organism: Protopterus annectens (assembly GCF_019279795.1). NCBI lineage: Eukaryota > Metazoa > Chordata > Ceratodontiformes > Protopteridae > Protopterus > Protopterus annectens. The sequence continues at coordinate 531,042,298 of NC_056746.1, forward strand.
GGAAGAAGAGACAGCAACCGACCCAGGAGCCAAGACTTTGATAATCAGGCCGGCTGAGGGCTACCTGCAAGCAGATAACCCAAAACGTAATGACTGTAACAGTGAAACACGAAGAACATCTGGAATGGTGTTCCAGAGGATTTGTTAAAAGGGTGCATCACATCTGTACTCCAAACTTAGCCTCTGGAAATCAGCCAAGGCCTATACTGGTTAAACTGTAGTCACACCAGCAGTAGGAGAAGCATAACAAAAAAATGTGGCAAAAAGAAACTTTAGCAAAAACAGGTGATGTCAAGAGTATTAGTGAAAAAGTTATGTTTATTCCAGTTCAAGATTTAAACTGATACAGCCTGTAGTTTCAGAATAGTTTTCCCAGGTGGATCCAGGCAAATGTAGTCAAAAAGTTGCAGGGGGTTCTCTCGACCCTCTACAAATACAGACTGTACCAGTGAATATATCTCCCTTGCTGCAAACGAAAATACTACAGTAGCAAAGAAAAGGCATGGAACTGACCAGCAGAATCAAGGTAAGCCTGTATTCAATAAATTCAAGAAAATGAGCCAGCACGTATCGTTCGCTCTACCAAAAACAACTTTATTATATAAAATTGTTCATATATTAGCAAACCGGTTTCGGCTATGTTATAGCCTTTATCAATGCTAGGTTTCGGAATAAAGTAAGAAAACCCAACAGCACATGAGTACCAAATTTATAGTGCTCATTTAAAGGGGCATGTACCATGAAAACAGGAAAGGTCACAAACATTAGGGAACAACAAGAAAATTAGGGAACAACAACAATTACTCCCATATGTATATACTGCATCACTAAACCATACATAATCTATATAATATCTTTCATATCATAAAAAATTGACATAAGAATAATACATTATTCAACCTGTCTCATATGTGGTTAGTATAAATCCAAATAGATATACAGTGAATTTGTATATAAATATGCAACGACAATGAAATATAGAATCTGTATGAATATATTATATATCCTTAAAAAATTGAAAAATAATATCTTGACCAACCTATTTCAGTTATTGTTTGCTTAAATACATAATTACCACAATATAACATGTGAAAAACCTCATGATATATTACAAATTATACTCTCAAATATGTCCTATAGTTCAATGTGGCAAAAAGAAACTTTAGCAAAAACAGGTGATGTCAAGAGTATTAGTGAAAAAGTTACGTTTATTCCAGTTCAAGATTTAAACTGATACAGCCTGTAGTTTCAGAATAGTTTTCCCAGGTGGATCCAGGCAAATGTAGTCAAAAAGTTGCATACAGACTGTACCAGTGAATATATCTCCCTTGCTGCAAACGAAAATACTACAGTAGCAAAGAAAAGGCATGGAACTGACCAGCAGAATCAAGGTAAGCCTGTATTCAAACCACCTGATCAATCCTCATGCCAGTAATGCAGAATGGATGAGCAGATTGGCTGGGAAAGATAAAGATGTTGATGTTTATTCAGCCTTGTGATCATTCACTCAGAGCAACCACGATACAAAGCATGATAATTTTACACAGTATTTAACAAATTACTAGCCTTGAAACACCTGAGTTAAGTAATCTTTGCATTCTAACTTAATTATGGTGACAACTCTGAACTTGTTTTTGGTACGTATTGTAATCTAAGAATTACCTTAGTTCATACTCTAAAGAGAAGAACCTAGCCATTTATAGGTCTCCAACTACTGCAGAAGTATTGGTCAGTGGGCTTGTTTGAATATTTTTAACTTTTCTGCATTGTTAAAGTTGCCAGAGTTTGCAGAGAGGTGCTCATTGTATAGCAGTGTTCAACCATGCTGTACAGATGCACATTCAGAACCAATTTCTTTATCTAACCTTCTCCATAAATTCCTAGTATACACAGTCAGTTAGTAGTTGTCCAGAAAGCCTCTTGTGTGTGCAGACAGGCACATTCCTCTTTCTCATGTTCCCATGGACTGCTTGTTTCAGACAGACAGCACCTTCAGGAAATCAACTCCTCATCTCTTACGTGCTACTCCCCTCTTTAGTCCACATTAGTAAGCAAATGGAAAAATGGATTCGTAATTTCCAACAGTCTCTGTAGCTAGCCTGTAATGAAATGAGCAACCTGAGGCAATGTAGCAATTGTTTCATGATTACATCTACCTACTACTTTAACAAACTGACAGTGTGTGAGAGATGTACATAATGTTTGTTAATGGAAGTAAAGCCCTCACACAACACTACAAATAAGCAAGTTGTTAGGACTACAAAACACCACACTAAATCAAACACAGCTCAGACCACCCACAGACCTCTTAAAGGTAGCTTACCTAAACCACAAAGACTTCCTAAATGTCACCTAAAAAACAAGCAACCTTACAAGCACTCACCATGAAACATAAATCCAAGAGACACACTGTCTCAAGTCAAAAGCTCACAAGGCAAACTAAAACCACCACACAATCCAATACCTTAGTTATGGATGACTGCCACAGTGAGACAATAATATCCCACCCACCAGGTTGTACAAAGAGAGGGTCGTTAGCTGCTTATCAGTCTTTGCAACAACACATAAGCACTCAAGTCCTTACATTACAAGTACACACAGTCATTGGGCATAAACATGCAAATGACTAGAGATGTACCTCTCTGGAATATATGGAGAGAGACATGGAGTTTTTGGAATGTATCTGAGGCAGTTATGAACCTATGCTCGATCAGTATTCTACCATCACCAAGAATGATGCCACAAAAATGAAAAAAAAAGATAGAGTTCAGCAAATGGCTTAGCTTTTGTTGTCAGAGGGTATAATATATAATCAATCTGGGAAGAGATGGTAGACAGTCCCAACTGCCTTGCTAGGGATGAAATGCACCACGTTTCCAAAGGCTTTCATATACTGGCTAAAACCCTGTCTACCCCCACTGTGCCTTTTTTAGGCAATGCGAGTCTACTACAGCTTCCAACAGAACTAAATAGAATCCAGACAACATTAAGCTTTTGCTGTTCAGTGCTAGGAACCTTAACAAAAAAATTCTAGATCCGACAAGCACAACCTATCCTGAAAAACATGGATATACACACTGTCACAGAGACCGGTTCAACACCAATGAAAGCACTCCATTAATGCAAGGCTTCAAAACCAATCACTTGTACAGATCCCCTGCATTATACACAGACACTAAAGGTGAAGGTCTCTCAATGCTTTTAGAAAAGAACATCTCATCTCCAGGCTTGTTAGACAAAATAACAACTTGGAACTCTTCCATGTCAAACTTATTACAAACAAAACTCCAGCTGCAGAGACGCATCTGTCCCCTTCAGACACAATACAATGCTTTTATCAAAAATAAACTCCATATGGTGGAACCGTAATATAAACAGATTCTATAATAAAAATAATCCCTGCATGCAAAGCTAACTAACGCTCAAAAAGCCAAAAACACTCTTGCTAAACTAAATATGGAATTACAGCAGGTTTTGTGATAGTGTTCTGTGCCTAGGCAAACAGACACTTGGCATGCAAGTCCTTGTACAGAATCTGCCTATTGCACTTGCACTTACCCCTTCTAGTTGATATCTACAACTTTAGAGCAAAAATTGTAAGGCAAAAAGGAAGGTTCCCCAACAGAGCACTTACCTGGATAAAATGAATGAAGCAAAGGCATCAGTGACCAAACAGTGAACAGTCCAATGGATGCACAACCTGCGTTCAGGCGGGTGGCAAGATGGTCAGAGAAACCACATTCTTAAGTCTGTCTACACCCAAACGCATAACAGCTGAGCTCATACATCAGACAAACAACATAAGGAAGTTATAAAGTACAGTTGTATGCACTTACCATAAATGTAGATGTTAGAGTGCATTCACTGTTGCAGTCATCACATTTGGGTTATCTGCCTGTAGGTAGCCCTCAGTCGGCCCAAATACCAGACACTTAATATTTTTGCGCCGGTTGATGTCGCTTCAGGACTGACGTCAGGTGTATAAAAATAGGCAGGCAACGCCATTACATCAGTTTTTCTTGCCCCAAATGTCAGGAGTCCCCTAAATAGGGAGCTAAGTGACAGTGGGAAAAGCACCAAAAGAAAAAAGTAAATATCAATAGCCCTGTAAGGGGTGAGTTAATAGACAGAGAGGAGAGAGAGAGAGAGAGAAGGGGACTGGGGGGTGGGAAACCAGGACTGCAACAGTGAATACACTCGAGCAGCTACATTTATGGTAAGTGTACACAACTGTACTATGTTCTTCGTGTTTCATTGTTGCAGTCATCACACTTGGGTTGATTCCCAAAGCTGAAGAAAGGGTGGAGGCAGTCAAGAAGAGTTTGGGCTGGCTAGTATGCCCTGCAGGATTGCTGCTGCAAAACCTGCCCTGGATTTGGAAAAAGATAGGCAGGTGGTAATGTTTGGTGAAGGTGTGTACAGAACTCCAGGTAGCAGCTTCCAGAATATCCCTGGTAAGGACACCCCTGAGGAGTGCTGTAGAGGAAGAAGTTGCCCTAGTGGAATGTGTTCTGACCCCCCTGTGGGGTTGGTTTCCCATGGTGTTTGTAGCAGAAATGGATACAGTGTGCTATCCATTTGGAAATTGTTCATTTTGAAATAGCCTTGCCCTCTGCCCCTGGTGCAAAATTGACTAGTAACTGGTCAGATTTCCTGAAGGGCTTAGTCCTATCAAGGTAGAATCTGAGCTGTCTGTGCACGTCCAAGGAGTGCAGGATCCTTTCCCCTTTATTTTGAGGATTAAGGAAGAAGGTTGGCAAATGGATGGATTGGTTGAGAGCCACACCGGACCCCACTTTAGGCATAAAGGAAGGGTTGGTCCTGAGGGAGACCCTGTCAGCATGAAAAATTATGAAGGGTTCCACAGCCATAAGTGCTTGTAACTCAGACACTCTTCTAGCTGAAGTGATGGCCAGAAGCAAGACTGTTTTCCAAGAGAGGAATTTTAACTCTGCTGACGCTGCATGCTCAACGTGGGGGGGAGCGCGAGTTTTTCCAATACAAGGTTAAGTTCCCAAGCAGGGGTGGGTGCTCTCCTTGGTGGCCTTAAGTTGTTTGCCCCTCTCAGGAACCGTATGATGAGAGTGTGAGAGAAGACCGGTGGCTCAGTGTTGCAATGAGCCTAGACGACAGAGGCATGGATCATAATGGAGGAGAAGGATAGGCCTCTGTGGAGTAGAGCTCCAAGGTAATCCACGATAAGAGGCAAGGGGGGCAGTTCTGTGTCCTCTCCTTTAGATTGAATCCAGGAACAATACCTTTTCCACTTATCAGCATAGGATTTCCTTGTACTTGGTCTTCTTGCTTCAAGAGTGATGTCCAGCACTTGCTTGCTTAAGCTGGTCACTGGGGGAGAAGTCAAGGAATAAGCCAGGCTGCAAGATTCAGGGTTTGCAGTTGCAGATGCAAGATCTGCCCCCCCCTGCTGAGTGAGAAGGGTTGGGATCAGGGGAATGTGTCAGGGTGGCACTGGTGACAGGCTGCGCAGTAGTGGGTACCAGTGCTGGCGTGGTCAGTCCGGGGCAATCAGGACTGCCCATGGTCTGTCCCGTCTTACCTTGAGTAATATTCTTGAGAGAAGAGGCAGGGGGGGGGAATCCATAAATTGCGAGGTTTACCCACTGGAAGGATAGAGCATCCACTTTCTAGGCCCTGCTGTGAGGTGTCCTGGTGCAGAATTTGCTGTGCTAGTGACTGCAGTGGGAGGTAAAGAGATACACCTCTGGAGTCCCCCAATTCTGAATCAGAAGGTTAAAGATGCTGGGCTCTAATTGCCTCTCGTGTGGGTCTAGGAGATTTCTGCTTAAGTAGTCTGCTAGTGAGTTTTGTCTGCCTGGCAAGAATTGAGCTTGCAGATGAACCTGCATGCCCAAGACCATGTTCCACAGGGCCATGGCTAGCCTGCAGAGTGGATAAGAGTGGGTTCCCCCCTGCATGTTGATGTACCACATAACTGTGGTGTTGCCTGTTTTTATTAGCAGGTGTCCTGGTGAGAATAGGGATCTGAAAGCTGTCAGAGCGTGCTGCACAGCTAGCATCTCTTTCTGGTTTCTGCAGATGAAATTGAATTGTGCTCCAGTGGCCCTGAATGCACTTGCCGTCCATGTGTGCCGTCCAGGCATAATCTGATGCATCCGTGGTTAGGGTCTGGGCAGCGTAGGGTTGAGTAAAGGGCAGTCCCTTGTTGTGGTTGCATGCTGCCCACCAAAGAAACTCTGTCCTTAGACAGGGTATGATAGGAATGACAGTTTCCAGTTCCTGAGAATGTTGGCACCAAAAGAGTTTTTTAAGTACCACTGAAGTTTCTTCATATGCAGTCTGGCATATGGAATTAGTAGGATACAAGAGGCCATGAACCCTAAGGCCTACAGGATTTTCCTTGCAGAGAGCTGGGTTCTTTTGACCATTTCAGTAAAATAGTCTGTCCAATAGGCTTGTTTTTCTGGAGTGAGGAATGCCATCAGGGATGCTGTGTCCAAGCTTGCTCCCAGGAATACAATCTTTTGACTGCGGACTAGTTTTGATTTCTTTTCCTTGATGGTGTACCCCAGGGAGGTTTTTTTTTACAAATGTCAGGTGTTGCAACAGCATTTCCTGACTGTCTGCCTGAATCAGACAGTGGTCCAAGTACAGGTAAATTTGAATATTTCTCTGTCTGCAGTAAGCAAAGGCTGGAGCCAGACATTTTGTGAATATTCTGGGAGCAGTGGATAAGAAAAACAAAGTGCAGAGAACTGATAACGCATAGATCCTGCCCTGAAGTGAAGATATTTCCTGCATGACTCCCTTACAGGGACATGCAAATTGGCTTCTTTTAAGTCTAGGGTGACTAACCAGGTATCTTTGGCTAGCATAGGCAGAAGCTGCTGCTGGGTCAGCATTTTGACTTTTGGTACCACCAGGAAGGTGTTGAGAATTGAAAGACCTAGGATTCGGCACCAAGTGCCCTCTTTTCTGGGTACCAGGAAAAGTCTGGAATAGAATCCTTGACCTATCTGTTCCGTAGGAACAGGTTGAATTGCCGTTATGGAGAGCAGGGATTGAACTTGGTTTTGTGCCTCTGCCCATTGGTTTGGAGGAAGGTCTGGGAACAATGTGGGGTTGGCAGAGAGTGGAAGTAGAATTTGTACCTCTGGGATACAATGTTGAGGACCCATTGGTCTTTGGTGATGGACATCCAGTTTTTCGCATGAAGGGTAAGTTTTCCTCCTAGGGGCACAAGCGGCTGGGCAGAAGTGGGGAGTGCAGTAGCGAAGTCACTGTGAGGTCTTAACGTAGATAGCCGGCTTAGCACTCCCTGCTTTGGGGTTGTGGGCACTCCATTACTTAGATCTCTGCATACCCCGAGACTGTAGTATGGGTGGTCTGTTTGCCCTGGGTCTAGTTTGAGATGGCCTGGAGGGGGCTGGAAAGGACCAGTGTTTCGATGGGCAACGACTACTGAATCTAGGAGGCTGCACTTGTAAGAAATCTTTAACTGTCTGCATAGATTTAGCTTTTTCTTCCATCTTTTTAAGAACCTCTTCTGCGTTAGTGCCAAACAGATTGTCCTTGTTCAAAGGAGTGTCTAATAACTTTCATTTGACATGGTCTGGCAAGGTCTGCTCCTTAAGCCAAGCATGTCTTCTCAGTACAGATACAGTGACTGCTGCCCTGCAAGATGCTTCTAGGCCGTCAACGCTAAACTGCAATGTATGCTTGCTGACTTGGCTTGCAGAATGCATAAGTTCCTGCAATTCTTTAATTTTCTCCACAGTCTGTAAAGGTAGTTATTTCTTGCTTAATTAGTTCCATAATATGTTGCTGATACTTCAGCATGTGAAATTGACAATTCAGGGCCCTAATGGCGAGAGTTGCAGAAGTATATATTTTCTTACCCCATCTGTGCAAAGCTCTGGAATCCCAGTCTGAAGGGGTGGGATTCTTAGCTGTAGTTGCCTGGATACCTTTAGGCTCCTGGGAAATGATCTCTGGGTCAGCAGTAGAATTTTTGAAAAGGAATTTATGAGAGTCAGGTACTCTGTTGTACCTGTCTGATTTCCTAGAAGCAGGGGGTAAAGTATCAGGAGTAAGACTGGATTCCATAAAGACATCATCAACAACTTCCAGGACTGCGGGTATTGCTAAAGGCCTAAGTTGTGGCAAGTCTAGAAATTATCTGAGTCTCTTTTTGGACTGAGGATAGTTTTGGCATTCAGCATAATAAGGTCTTCTGCCATTCTAAGTATTTTGTTGTGGCAAAGGAGCAGGTACATGTGCTTTGGTCATTGGTTTTCTAGGCATCGCACATACTCTTGGCCTTAGAAACTCGGTAGTTTTAGAAAGCACTGAAGTCAGTTTGTGTCGAACATCGGTAGTGCGAAAGAACTTCCTCAGAAGCCGGTGCCTACTCAGCGGCTCCGGACCCATCCAAGGTAGAGACATCCACAGGTCCCATGGTCGAAGAGTCTCGTGGCATACCAGACTCCGAACGGGTCTCAATAGAGGCCTAGAAATCCAATGAAGTGGGCATCAGGGGCTGCTAAAGCACCTCACTGAGTACCGGCAAACTGGAGACTAGCTAAACGGAAGCATCATCGGCAGCTTTGGACCTGTGCATTCTCTGTCTTTATCCTTACATTTTTTCGAAATATTGGTAGTCGGATGGCTTACCGAAGCCATTTTGGAATACGGAGATCGAGAATGAAAGTATTTAGTGACAATAAGGGCCCGATGACAAATAGTTTGGGCATTGAACAAGGCACAAAACTGACAGCGAGGTACATCGTGGTCTGGGCCTAAACAGGTGAGGCAGTAAGAATGAAAATCTCTGTGCGGTACTTGCTTTCTACAGGCAACACAATTGTTAACGTTTTCTGACATGGGTTAGAGCAAGAAAAAAAGGATCCCCAATGGGGTACTTAGCTTTAGAAGACTTTAGGATGATTCAATTCATAAACGAAAACTCAGGCAGTGGCCAACTGGCACTCATGCGAACTGCTTCTGCTTCAGGCTCCTCGGCAAGAAAGACTGATGTAATGGTGTCAGCTGCCTATTTTTATACCCCTGACTACCTGACGTCAGTCCTGAAGCAATAGCAACCGACACAGAAATACCAAGTCTCTGGTATTCGGGCTGACTGAGGGCTTCCTGCAGGCAGATAACCCAAGTGTGATGACTGCAACAGTGAAACACGAATAACATCTTTGGTATCCTGGCCAGACGTCAGCAGTGACAACTCATTTGTCAGGAATACTGCAATAATGATTTCAGTCAGGACATCTCAGGATACCGATTAAATAAACCAAAGCTATAAAACTAGCTAACCAGGCGAAAGATAACTAAAAGGCCTTCTTTAATTATGTTAGAAATCTCAGAAACAATACCCAGCACTGCTAGGGCCAATAATAAATATTACATATCAGACCCAGAGGATGCAGCAAATCTGACAAATTCAGCTTTAACTTCACCACCCTCCAACACACATTCCTGCATCTATATCACCTTTCAAAATCTCCTAAGATCTTGTACAAGTCACTACTAAGGCCAAGAAAACTACATCTGTGAGGCTGATAATGTATAGATTGCCCATTAATTAGCCTTCAAGCATTTTCTTTCTGCAGCACCAAGAACATCCTGAATAAAAACTCCTCCCCACCTGGGAAGGAGGAATTGATTCTTTCATTCCTTGGGACAGCATGTGATGAGGAACCAGAGGAAACAAAAATGTCTGATCTGGAGGATAAGTACTGACCCCACTGGAAAGGGGGGGGGGGACTTCTTTCCATCTGTAACCTTGATGATGGCTCTTCAGAACCCATTTAACTGAAACTATCTGTTGCTGAAGATAAAAATGGAGATTCAGACTTTCTAACGAAAAAAGGGCCAGGGTGAGAGGTAGTCACTAATGTCACTGACACTTGTTTGGTTGTCCTTGGTTTTGGGAGGTTAGAGGCTTCTTTTTGGAACCCCCTTACCCATTTCATAGGTTCATACTAGGCTATTTGCCCTAGGGCATTTATAAGCCTAGCCAGAGTATGTTTGGCTTTCACCACCCATTTTAAATTAATTTTGCTATGCCCTTTTTCGAGGTTAGTATACTGTGCCTCTGTCTAACAGTGACACAGAAGTGATACACGGGGTAAACCTATGATCTCCCATCCACTCATCAAGATTCCTCTTGAACAGAGTCAATGAGGGACTCTGCCTAACCTGGACTGGGATTTTATTCCATAGTGAAGGGAGCCTCTGGGTTATGAATCTGTCCCTCCAGCATGTCCTATTTATTTCAGTGCTGAGGTTCAAGTCTCTCGGCGTAGCTCGATGGGATTTGGATTTTTGAGGTGCAGCATGTCCCTTAATTCCGGGTTGGACATGGCCTTATCGTCAGGCACAGGTCACCTCTGAGCAGGCGGTATGCCACTGAGTAGAGCTGGAGTTTCTTTAACCGGGCAGCATATGGCATCTGTTTGAGCCCTTTGATCCTCTTGGTGAGGTACTTTTGGGGTCTTTCCAGTTGCTGCAGGTGTTTGGTAAGGTACATCCCAAAAGGGCATTGTACTCGATTATGGGCCTGATGAGGGATGAGTAAAGAGGCACGATGACCTCCCCTAATCTAGATGTGAATCCCTTCATGATTAGGTGGGCTATATAAAATGTTTTTCTAACCACTTTGGCCACGTGGTTGTCAAATGAGAGATTGCTATCAACTTGGGTCCCCAGGTCCCTAATGACTTCTTCTGTACTTAATGGATTACCACCTATGTGGTAATTTGTGGGCACTTTGTTTTTGCCAAAGGGGATGACTATACACTTTTTGGCGTTTAGCTTGAGGCCATAGCTCTGGCACCAGTTGTCTGTTTCTATGAGGCCCTTTTGGAGGATGCTTGTGTCTGCTGGATAGTCGATTATGGCGCCCAATTTGCAGTCATCTGCGAACTTGGTCAGCCACAGTCCTTCCGTGTTGGCCTGTACCTCCAAGAAATATATACCAAACAAGAGAGGTCCCAGGACTGAGCCTTGTGGGACGCCACTTGTAACTGGTTTGGAGTCTGACATGGCTCCAGCAATTCTAACCATGTGGGTTCTGTCCTTGAGCCAGTTTGCAACCCATCTAGTGACATAGGGGTTTATATTTAAGCTGGTGAGCTTATCTATAATGCCTGAGTGGGGTATTGTATCGAAGGCTTTTGCGAGGTCCAGATAGGCTGTGTGGACCACCTTCCCTTCATCAAAGGCCTTGGTGACTGTTTCAAAGAAGTCAACCAGGTTTAAGAGGCAGGATCTGCCCTTAACAAAGCCAAACTGGGTAGGATCCAGTGTCTGTAGGTCCCCAATATCTTTATTTATGAGGTCCATGATGATCCTTTCCATAGCTTTGCAGACCAAGCTAGTCAGGCTTATGGGGCGATAGTTTCCAGGGTCCGTTGAGGCACCACCTTTGTGGAGAGGGACCAATGTTGCTGTACGCCACTCTTTGGGTACATATCCTGTAGTAAGGCTGAGATTGAACAGTAGTTTTATGTTTGGGTTTAGCTCTTCTTGGAGTTCATGTAGGACACAGCCTGGGACACCGTCTGGTCCCATTGATGCTGTGTTTTTTGCTTTGGAGAGGGTGGCTCCCACCTGAGCATCTGAGATGTCGGGGCAGCACTCTGCTGGGATAGATATTTGCCCTTTTGGTGGGGAGGGGGGGGAGAAGTTTGCGCTGAACCTGTCAGCTAGGATGTTGGCAATGTCTGTGGGATCAGTGTACTTTTTGTCATTTTGGACTAATTCTGAGCATATCTGGGAATTCCCACCCAGGTTCCTAACATAACTAAAGAAAGCCTTGTGATTATCTTTAGTGTCCTGTGCAATTTTTCTCTCAAGCTGGCCTTTGACGATTTTATGAGTGCCCTTAGTTTTTGCTAATACTGATCAGAGATGCCTTCCCTTTTTGGGATTTTGCTCTATCATGTAGTAGCTTCCTCCTTCTATTGTATAGTTTGTTTATGGCTGGGGTCCACCAGACAGGTCGTCTGCCTTTGGAGGATTGGGTCTTGGTTTTATTTGGGATTGCATGATCCATGCATTCCTGAAGGTGTTCATAGAATGCATTTATAAAGGATTCTGCGGTCTGGGCGTATTTTCCACAGGCCGGGGCTTTGACGGATTCCACCTCGGTTTTGAGGAGTGTTAAATTTGCTTTAGAGAAGTTTTTCACTGTGGTTTTCTGGGCAGGGGTTGCGGTCGGGATGTGAATATCCAGTGAGATCAGTTTATGGTCTGATCTTACCAGTGAGGGATACACTTCTGGTCTGGAGCATAGAGTCCCCATGTTGGTGATGATCAGGTCCAGTATGTTTTCCCCTCTTGTGGGAGTGGTAACAAGTTGTTCCATAGCATTTGAGTTTATGAATTCTAGGAACCTTTGGGCAAGGGTGTTGGAGCTAGAGTAATGCTCCCAATCTATGGTTGGGTAGTTGAAGTCGCCCAATATAATGGTGTTCGGAGAGACCTTCATATTTTCCAGTGTTCTCAGGAAGGCCAAGTGGGGTTCCTGGGTTTGGGAGGGTGGTCTGTAGCAGGCTATAAACTGGAAGGCAGTTTTACCCACTGTTAGTTGCACATGGATAGTCTCTGATGCTTCGTGCTTTGCCACCAACCTAGAGGTGTGGGTATCTTTGATGAATATCGATACTCCCCTCCTTTTGTGGTTCGGTCCAAGTTTTGGGGCCGAAAAGCATGGTATGAGGTATAACCTGGTAGTGCTGGGGTGCTCTCGGGAGTCCTGAACCAGGTTTCTGTTACTGCACAGATATCGATGTTCTCCATGCTAAGGAGAGTTTCGAAAAGTGCATCTTGAGGTTTAGACTTCTAGCGTTGAGTAGCATTACTCTTAGTTTCTTATCCCTTGGGATACCTATGGAGGTGGGTTTGTCTTTTCAGCCTTGCCTAAAAAAGGCACTATGGGGGTAGCAAGAGCCTTTGCCAATATCCGAAAGCCCAGGGGTGACAGGTGCAAGCCGCCCCTAGCAAAGCATCGTGGCTTGTCGTGCATATCATCCCAAGCTGACAGGTATTGGATCCCCTTTGAATGACACCACTTAAACCAATTGTTGAAATTGATCATCCTGCCTTCATATTGTGGCATCATTCTTGGTGAGGGTAAGATGCTACTCAAGGTCAGGGTCATACCAGCCTGGGCTACATGCTCAGAGAGCTCCTCTATGTCTCTTTTCATGTAGTCCAGGGAGGTACGTCTCAGGTCATTCACACCAGCATGGACAATGACTGAGTCATATTTGTACTTGCCTTGGAGTGACCTGAGTGCTTGTGTTATGTGGCGGATCCTAGCGCCAGACAGGCTGCTCACCGTGACCTTCTCCTTGTTCAGCCTGGTGAGCGGGACGTCAGTGTGCCTGACGATAGAGTCACCTATTACAAGTGTATCAGGTGTGTTGTTTCCTCTTAAATGTCTGTTTACTTGTATTTTGTTGAGACTGTTTATTCTGCTTTTTGCTAAAACTGGATGAGGAGTTAGAAAATCCAAAAGAAAATTTGGAAAAGAAAGAAAAGAAACTAAATTTAAAGCCAATTTTCCTCACAAAAAGTAACTGCAGATAAAACATTCCTTATACTTTCACAACTACTCAGAACAAAAGTACATTTGTGTACACTTACCATAAATGCAGATGTTCGAGTGTATTCACTGTTGCAGTCATCACATTTGGGTTATCTGCTTGCAGTAGCATGCAGATGTTCGAGTGTATTCACTGTTGCAGTCATCACATTTGGGTTATCTGCTTGCAGTAGCCCTCAGTCGGCCTGATTATCAAAGTCTTGGGTCCTGCGTCGGTTGCTGTCGCACCTTCCATGACGTCAGGTAGTCAGGGGTATAGAGCATGCAGCCGACGCCATTACATCAGTTTTTCTTGCCCTAGATGTCAGGTGTCCCCCTTACTGGGAAGCAATAATACATATATATATATATTTACTGCGGTGGTGGTGCTGCGGTAGCGTTGTCGCCTCACAGTAAGACATTGTCCTGTTCAATTCTCAGCTAAAGCGTCTTGTGTGGAGATATGCATGAATGGGCGTACCTTTGTTGAAGGTTGTGTGTCAGGGCTGGCAACTCGGCACATAAAAATCTACTGCCAATCATTAGCGGACAGGAGTTCCGCTGTGGCAATCCCTAACCAGGAAAAGCCGAAAGACACAACAACACACGCACAATGTTATACCTCCAACAAAAAAGCAAATACACCAAAAAGCTTTTAAGTACAGTAGGGGTGGGAGGTTGGCATAATGGTTAAGGTGTTTACCTTAGAAACATAAGGTGCAGGGTTTGATTCTCACAGGGGGGTAAATGGCTCACAAGGGCAGTTAGCCTAGTACGAACCTATAAAGAAAAATAGAGGTATAGCCAAAAGAAGTCAGGGGGCTGGAGGGAGGGTAACCAGAACTGCAACAGTGAATACACTCGAACATCTACATTTATGATGAGTGTATACAAATTTACTATGTTCTTCGTGTTTCACTGTTGCAGTCATCACATTTAAGTAGATTCCCAAAGCTAAGGATGGAAGGAGGAATTTAGATAGCATTAGGACCAGCTATAAGGCCCTGCAAGACTGCAGTGGCAAAGCCAGCTCTGGATTTAGAGAAAATTGGCAGATGGTAATGCTTGGTGAAAGTATGTACAGAATTCTAGGTAGCAGCTTCTAGGATGTCTCTGCTAGGGACACCACTGAGAAAGGCTGTAGAGGTAGATGCAGCCCTGGTTGAATGGGGTCTAATCCCCTGTGGGATAGATTTTCCATGGTGTTTATAGCAGAAATGAATGCAATGGCCTAGCCATTTAGATGGTTTGCATTGAAATAGCCTTCCCCTCTGCCCCTGCAGCAAATGCCACGAGCAGTTCAGATTTCCTTTGAGATTTAGTCCTGTCCAAGTAAAATCTAAGTTGTCTGTGTACATCTAAGGAGTGCAGTATCCATTCCCCTTTGTTCTGTGGATTAGAAAAGAAGGTTGGCAAATGAATGGACTGATTAAGAGCCACACTAGATACCACCTTGGGCATGAAAGAGGGATTGGTCCTGAGGGACACCCTGTCGGCATGAAAGATGATGAAAAGCTCCACTGCCATTAGGGTCTGTAATTCAGATACCCTTCTTGCTGAAGTGATTGTTAAAAGGAAAGCTGTTTTCAAAGAAAGGAATTTTAACTCTGCAGTTGCAGCTGGCTCAAAAGGAGGAAGAGGGAGTTTTTACAATACAAAGTTAAGGTCCCAGGCGGAAGATGGGGCTCTTCTGAGTGGTCTTAAGCTTTTGGCCCCTCAGAGGAACTGCTTGAGCAGTGGGTAAGAAAAGAGGGGTGGTTCTGTGTTGTAATTAGCTGAAATGGCTGAGGCGTGAATTTTGATGGAGGAAAAGGAAAGGCCTTTGTGAAGCATCTCAGTACTGAAGAATCTGAGGTAAACTGGGCGCTGCTGTGGCCATCCCTTGAGTTTGGTTCCAGGCACAGAATCCTTTCCATTTTTCAGCATAAGATTTTCTAGTACTAGGTCTCCTTGCCTCGAAAGTGACATCCAACACTTGTTTATTGAGGGATGGTAACAGAGAGATTAGGTAATTAGCCAGGTTGCCAGGTTCAGAGTTTGAAGCTGGAGGTGCAGAATTTGGCTCTCCTGCTGTGACAGCAGGGTAGGGGTTTGAGGCAGATGCCATGGGGCCAGCTGTGACACATTGCACAAGAGAGGATACCAGTGTTGGCGTGGCCAGTCTGGTGCAATCAGTATCATCCTTGGTTTGTCCTGTTCGATCTTTAGTAGTACTTTGGAAAGGAGAGGCAGAGGAGGAAAGGCATAAACGGATAGATTTTTCCAGCGGAAGGACAGAGCATCCACTTTCCAAGCTTGTTTGTGAGGAGTCCTTTTGCAGAATTTGTCCAATTGGTAGTTCTGGGGGGAGGCAAACAGGTCTAAATCTGGCATCAGAATCCTCATAGGTAGATAAGGGCAAATCCTGGTCAACAGAGGAGACAGAAATATTGAAAGTCTTTAGTTCCAGTTTCCACTCATGTGGGTCCATGAGATTTCTGCTTAGTTTGTCTGCAGTGTATTTAGTTTTCCTGACAGGAATTGAGCCTGTAGCTGCACTTGGTAGCTCAAGGCTGTGATCCACAGAGCCATGGCTAATCTGTAGAGGGGGTAAGAATGGGTACCCCCCTGCTTGCTTATGTACCACATAACAGTGGTAGTGTCCGTCTTTACCATTAATTGTCCTGGAAGAATGTGGTCCTTGAAGGCTGTCAGAGCATTCTGTACAGCTAACATTTCTTTTTGACTGATATGCAGGTGCATTTGACTTGGATTCCATTTGCCCTGAATGCACTTCCCTGCCAGGTGCGCCCCCCATGCATAGTCTGATGCGTTTATTGTTAGGGTTTGGGCGGCAGGGGATAGAGTGAATGGTAGTCCCTTGTTTTGGTGGCAGCCCTCTGCCCACCAAAGGAATTCTAACCGTAGGCAAGGTATGATAAGAATCAATGCTTCTAGATCCGGAGGATGTTGACACCATAGGCTTTTTGGATACCATTGTAGTTTCCTCATATGCAGTCTTGCATATGGAATTAGTAGAATGCACGAGGCCATGAACCCCAAGGCTTGCAGTATTTGCCTTGCAGATAAGCAGGGGTTTTTGTGGCCACTAGTTTGAAGTAAGTTGTCAAATGAATTTGTTTCTCTGGTGTGAGGAAAGCCATCTGAGAAGTTGTGTTCAAGCTTGTTCCCAGGAATATAATTTGTTGACAGGTTACCAGATGCGATTTCTTTTCGTTTGTGGTGTACCCCAGAAAAGTTAACACCTTTTGTACAAATGCAAGATAATTCAGAAGTATGTCCTGGCTTTCTGCCTGAATTAGACAATCGTCCAGGTATGGGTATATTTCAATATTTCTTTGCTTGCAAAATGTAATGACTGGGGCTAGGCACTTTGTGAATATCCTAGGCACAGTAGACAAGCCAAAGGGCAGTGCAGAGAACTGATAGTGCATGCAGCCTGCTTTGAAGCGTAGGTATTTTCTGCAAGATTCCCCGATTGGGATGTGCAGGTAGGCTTCCTTTAAATCCAGTGTTGCCAACCAGGCATCTTTGCCTATCATGGGAAGCAACTGATGAAGAGTTAGCATTTTGAATTTTGGAATCACCAAAAAGGTGTTTAGGATAGACAGGTCCAGGATAGGACGCCATGAGTTGTCTTTTCTGGGTACCAGGAAAAGTCTTGAGGAAAAGGGACAAGGTTTCTACTCTTCTGGTACAGTCTGAATAGCCTTTAATCTTGAGAAAGTACCTGCTTTTGAGCCTCTGCCCACTGATTTGGGGGTAGATCTGGCCAACCGTTAGGTGTTGGTAACGTGTGGAAGTGAAATCTGTATCCTTGGGAAACTATGTTTAAAACCCATTTGTCCTGGGTAATGAGTTCCCAGTTTTTTGCCTGCAGAGCAATCTTTCCCCCTAAAGGAGCAGTCAGTTGAGAAGTGCTTGGAAGTTTTAAAGTTAAGTCATTGAGACAGCTTACCGTAGGGGGGAGTCTTACTACTCCCTGATTTGGAAGTGGGAGCCCCCCACTGCTTAGTCCTGTGCATACCTTGGGACTGAACCCTGGGTGTTCTGCTGGTTCTGGGTTTGAACTGAGAAGAGCTGGAAGAGGCAGGAAAGGACCAATTTTTTGAGGGCCAATGCCTACTAAATCTAGGAGGCTGCATTTGTAAGAAATCTTTAACAGTTTGCATAGATTTAGCTTTTTCCTCTATCTTTTTAAGAACAACTTCTGCTTTGTCGCCAAACAGGCGGTCCTGATTTAAGGGAGCATCCAGCAATTTACTTTTAATATGATCTGGCAAAGAATGCTCCTTAAGCCAAGCATGCCTCCTAAGTACAGACCCAGTGACAGCAGCCCTGCAAGATGCCTCTAGTGAATCAAAACCACATTGCAAAGTATGTTTTCCAACCTGTTCAGCAGAATGCATTAAATCCTGTAAATCCTTATTTTCAGCACAATCAGGAATCATCATCATTTTCTGTTTAAGCAATCCAAAAATATGCTGCTAATACTTTAAACATATGAAACTGGCAATTTAAGGCCCTGATGGCCAAGGACGCACAGGTGTATACCTTCTTACCCCATCTATCCAGGGCCCTGGAATCTCTATCAGAGGGGGTGGGATTTTTGGCAGTAGTAGATTTAATGCCCTTGGGTCCCTGTGAAATGGTCTCAGGATCTGCAGTAGGATTTTTAAAAAGGCAAAGAGTCAGGGGCCAAGCTAGATTCCAAAAAGGCATCGTCAATAATGTCCAGCACAGGAGTGATAGCTAAAGGCCTGTGTTGGGGCAGTAGTAAGAAATCTCTAAGCCTCTTTTTAGAATCAGAGTAATCCTGGCTTTCCCAGTGAAAATCCTCCCTAAAAGTATGCAAGGTTTCACCAAAAGAAAAATCTTCTGGAGAAGAAGCAGAGGGGGAATAGTCTCCTCTGCATCAGAATCCTCATAGGTAGATAAGGGCAAATCCTGGTCATCAGAGAAGACAGAAATTTCAGAATCCTGGTCAGAAGTATCAAATTCAGTCCTAGGTCTCTTAGAGGGGGAAGGCTGGCTTCCCCTGATTAAAGTAATAAGGTCTTCAGCCATTCTTATTTGTTTTTTAGGCATACAGGGCTGACCATGCGGTCTGGGCATCGGTTTCCTAGGCATGGTTCGAGTTTTAGGCCTAGAAGAAGAAGAAGATGGCATCGGTTTAATATGCAAGTCAGCAGGCCTGAATACACCCTCAGAAGCCGGTGCCTGCACAGCGGCTCCAGACCCATCCAAGGTAGAGACATCCGCAGGTTCCACAGTTGAAGCATCTCGCGGCATACCAGTCCCAGTAGAGGCCTGCGAATCTGAAGTAGCGGGTATCAGGGGCTGCGAAAGCACCTCACTGAGTACCGGCGAACTGGCGACTAGCTTAGCAGAAGCGTCATTGGCAGCTTTGGACATAGGCGGCCTGTCTCTGTCTTTATCTTTACGTTTTTTCGAAATGTCGGTAGTCGGGAGGCTTACTGAAGACATATCTGGATAATTGAACCGAGTACCAAAATATTTAGTAGCAAAAATGTGCCGACGACAAATAGTTTGTGGTTTAAATAAGGCACAAAACCGACAGCAAGGTACGTCGTGGTCAGGGCCTAGGCAAGGAATACAGTATGAATGAAAATCTTTATGAGGTATTTGCTTTCCACAAGAAATACAATTACTGACTTTTACTGACATCAGTTTAGAGCAAGAAAAAGTTTCCTCAATGGGGTACTTAGCTTTAGTTGAAGACTTCAGTTCTGAAACTCTAAAACGAAAATTTCAGGAGTTGGCCGACCAGCATGCGAACTGCTTCTGCTTCGGACACCGCACGGCAAGAAAGACTGATGTAATGGTGTCTGCTGCATGCTTTATACCCCTGACTACCTGACATCACGGAAGATGAGACAGCAACCGTTGCAGGACCCAAGACTTTGATAATCAGGCCGACTGAGGGCTACTGCAAGCAGATAACCCAAATGTGATGACTGCAACAGTGAAACACGAAGAACATCTTTAACATTAAGAGCCTGACAATTTAAAATTCTGAAAAATCAAATTTGCAGAATTATACACTTTCTTCCCATAGCTCTCAAATTTCCCAGCCTTATCAAAAAAAGTAGACACTGCGGTGGTGGTGCTGCGGTAGCGTGGTCACCTCACAGTAAGATGTTGTCCTGTTCAATTCTCAGCTAAAGCGTCTTCTGTGTGGAGACCTGCGTGAATGGGCGTACCTTTGTTGAAGGTTGTGCATCAGGGCTGGCAACTCAGCATGTAAAAATCTACTGACAATCATTAGCGGACCGGAGCTCCGCTGCGGTGACCCCTAACCAGGAAAAGCCGAAAGACACAACATCAAAAAAAGTAGAACTGGAATTAACCATTTAGCAGGAGTGGATCAACTAAACCTATAGCTGCTGGGTCAGGTTTGGGAATATTCTATGAAAACTTAAAAGACTGAGGAACTTCATACTTTTTTTGTTGTTGTTGTTGTTTCAGGGGCAACTGGCTGAATATCAGGAAAATTGCAGTTCATAACACACATCCTCTAAACAGACAAAACAGGAAGAATGTATACAAGATATGGAAATTCCTTCTGTAACAACACTTAGTATTTTCTGAGGGATTGAGAAACCTCAGTGTTGTCCCACTGAAACACTGACACATTCTAGCAACAGTTTCAGAGAATGAGAATTTCTCACAGAAACTGAGCTCTCCTTTGAGTTTGATTCAGAAATCAGAGGACAAAGCCCTGCATCTGTCCCTTCATCTTCCTGTTCAGAGTCAGAATCTTGAATATCTTAAAGAAAAGTGGTATCTCTCTTTCAATTACCAAGAAACTACTTTACAAGAAGTAAAAATAGCTTGAATTAAACCCTGAGTCAGACCCAGTAAACTACTACTGTATAAGGAAATTTGAGGAGGAGTAGACATGTGCTCAGTTTTCCGTTTCATTTTGACAGGAAAGATTTGAGGAGGAGTAGACACGTGCTCAGTTTTCCATTTCATTTTGACAGGAAAGATGGGGCCAACAGTGTTACTACTGGCAGCAGCTTCCCCAGGGATGGGCACAGCATTCTGACACAACAAAGAATTCTTCCCTGTTCCCACTCCCAGGACTGACAAGAGTGGCTCTCCCTTGCCAACTAAGGGGACACCAACAGCCACAGAGGACGTGGCTAACACCTGGTACATAGTGGCTGTAGATGCTACACCAGAGAGAGCCTGAGGTAAAACAAATGGTTACAACAGTGTCACCCACCTGTGTCTGGGGTAAACTGCTAGCCTGCTGTGGTGGCAAAGGCTGCTTGCTTAGCTTTTTCGTTTTGTGACTAGAAGGACAGAGCTTGGGACTGGTAAGTTTGTTGCATGATCAAGCTGAAAATGGTGCCTCTTTCCCAGGGAAGACCAGCAACAAATATCAGTAAAAATTAAACATTTTTAGTGGTCACTTTTTCACAGAAAAAAAAACAGTAAAAAGGCACTTTAAACACATTGCCAGTCCAAAAAAAGTAAAAATGTTACTCCACAGAAAACAAACATAGTTCTCATTTACTTCACAGAACTTTTAAATGGACAGAAAAAAATGAGCTTCTGTTGAAAAGTACAGTACAGTCTCATGACAGTCCGTTACAATACAAAAGTACAGTTTTGCACCTACCATAAATGTAGATGTTCGAGTGCTCATACAGCTGCAGTCATAACAGATGGGTTATCCTGCCGTCAGGTGGGTCCTCAGTCGGCCGAATTCCATAGTCTAGGTCCGGCGTCAGTAGTAGTCGCTTCTTCCCTGACGTCAGTGTGTCAGGGGTATAAAAGAGGCAGCCAACGCCATTTTCTTCAGTTTTTCTTGCCCCAGATGTCAGGTGCCCCCAGACGGAAGGCAAACATAATGTTATGCAAAGATACAATGTTGATAAATCAAAAACAGTAGTTACAAGCAAATACACCAGAAAAGAATACCCCAAAAAGGTTATATGAAAAGTGTTTGTTATAAAGGCCTGTCCTAAGAGGGGTTGGAGGGAGGGAAACCTGGACTGCAGCTGTATGAGCACTCGAACATCTACATTTATGGTAGGTACAAAACTGTACTATGTTCATCGTGCATACAGCTGCAGTCATAACAGATGGGTAGAATCCCAAAGCTAAGTAAGGGTGGTAGGCACTAAGTGGAACTAGGAGGTGCTAGGATGCCCTGCAGCACTGCTGTAGCAAAGCCCACTCTAGATTTTGAGTATAGTGAGAGGTGATAGTGCTTGGAGAAAGTGTGCACTGAACTCCAGGTGGCTGCTTCCAAAATGTCCTTGGTAGGGACCCCCCTGAGGAAGGCTGCAGAGGTAGCGGTGGCTCTGGTGGAGTGGGATCTGATGCATGCAGGCACAGTATTTCCATGAAATGAGTAACAAAGGCGTATGCAGTGGGCTATCCATTTTGAAATTGTCCGTTTGGAAATAGCCTTTCCCTGAGCACCTACAGCATAGGACACAAAGAGTTGTTCAGAATTCCTGAATGGTTTTGTTCTGTCCAAGTAGTAACGTAGTTGTCTGTGAATGTCCAAGGAATGTAGTAGTCTTTCCCCTTTGTTTTGTGGATTAGGATAAAAGGTAGGTAAGTGGATAGTCTGATTCAAAGCTACACTGGATACTACCTTTGGCATAAAGGTAGGATTGGTTCGTAAGGAAATTCTGTCCTGATGGAAAATGATGAATGGTTGCACAGCCATGAGGGCCTGAAGCTCCGAAACCCTGGGTGCTGAGGTGATATCCAGAAGAAAGGCGGTTTTCCATGACAAGTACTGTAACTCTGTTGAAGAAGCTGGCTCGAAGGGAGGAAGGGTCAGCTTTTCCAGTACGTAGTTGAGATCCCAAGCCGGGACTGGTGGTTTCCTTGGGGGTTTTATATTCTTTGCCCCTCTGAGGAACTGCCTTAAGAGCGGGTGAGAGAATAATGGAGGATCTGTGCTGTATTGTGCAGAAATGGCTGAAGCGTGGATCTTGATGGAGAAGGAAAGTCCATTGTTTAACATCTCAGCTAGGTACTGTAAAATTTGAGGTATATTTATTACCCAAGGATTCTGTCCCTTTTCGAGATTCCAGGCATAAAATCGTTTCCATTTGGTGGAGTAAGCCTTTCTAGTCGAAGGTCTTCTGGCCTCCAAGATGACGTCCTGCACCTCCTTGGAGAGGAGAAACTGTTGGGAAATCAAGGAATTCTCCATGCAGCTAGATTTAGAGTCTTGAGATGGCTGTGAAGGGTTTTCTAGTTGTGCTGGGACAACAGAAGAGGGACTAGAGGTAGGATCCATGGTGGGGAGTGTGTCAGGCTCCTCAGGAGCAGATACCAGTGTTGTCTTGGCCAGTCTGGCGCGATGAGAATCATTTTCGGCCTCTCTGCTCTGGCTTTTAATAGTACTTTGGGCAGCAGAGGAAGAGGCGGGAAGGCATAGACTGTCAGTGTTGCCCAACTGAAGGAAAGTGCGCCCACTTTCCAGGCTTGTGGATGATAGGTCCTTGAACAAAATTTTTTCAACTGGCAATTTCTGTGGGTAGCAATGAGATCTATGTCTGGCTGTCCCCATGCCTGAGTTATCTTTGTGAAAAGTTGAGGATGCAACTTCCATTCGTGTGGATCTGTCATATTTCTGCTTAGGTTGTCTGCCAGTGTGTTTTCCTTCCCTGGCAGGAATTGTGCCTGCAGTTGAATTTGCAATTCCAGTGCTGTGTTCCATAGGGTCATGGCTTGCTTGCACAGGGGATATGAATGAGTTCCCCCCTGTTTGTTTATGTACCACATCACTGTGGTGTTGTCTGTCCTTATCAATAGCTGGCCCGGATGCAGTAGGTCTTTGAAGGTCATAATAGCCTTTTGCACAGCTAGCATTTCCTTTTGGTTGATGTGGAGGTGCTTCTCTTTTCGGGTCCATTTTCCCTGAATGCACTGATCTGTCATGTGTGCTCCCCAGGCGTAGTCTGAGGCGTCTGTTGTGATGATTTGAGTTGCTGGAGGTACACAGAAAGGAAGACCTGTGTTTCTTTGGCAAGCTGGAGTCCACCACAAAAATTCCTTTTGAAGGCATGGAATGAGTGGGATAATTGTTTCCAAGCTGTGGCTGTGTTGAGATCATAAGTTTTTCAGGTACCATTGAAGCTTCCTCATATGCAGCTTTGCACATGGGATTAGTAGGATGCAAGATGCCATGAATCCCAGAGCCTGCAGGATTTTCCCTGCAGTTAGCCTGGTGTAAGTTGCCATTTTTCTGAAGTATTGAGACAGTTGCCCTTGCTTGTCTGGTGTGAGGTAGGCCATCTGGGTGGTTGTGCCCAAGCTGGCACCCAGGAAAATTATTTGTTGAGAGGTTATTAGTTTTGATTTCTTTTTGTTGACTGTGTATCCCAGGAAGTTCAACAGTTTTATTACAAACGCCAGGTGCTGCAGTAGTATGTCCTTGCTGTCCGCTTGGATCAGGCAGTCATCCAGATATGGGTAGATTTGCATCCCTTGTAGTCTGCAGAAGGCGAATACTGATGCCAAGCATTTCGTAAACACTCTGGGTGCAGTAGATAAGCCAAAGGGCAATGCAGAGAATTGGTAATGGGTTGAACCTGCAAGAAATCGGAGGGATCTTCTGCAATCTTGTCTGATAGGGACATGCAGGTATGCCTCCTTGAGGTCCAATGTTACCAGCCAAGACTCCTTGCCCAGCATGGGAAGAAGCTGCTGTAATGTGAGCATCTTGAATTTTGGCACCTGTAGATATGTGTTTAGGATGGATAGGTCTCCAATCTTTGTCTTTCCTCGGTACCAGGAATAGTCTGGAATAAAACCCTTGACCTTGTTCTTTTGCAGGTACCTCTTGAATTGCTTTCATGTCTATGAGAGCTAAAACTTGTTTTTGTGCCTCTGCCCTTTGATTTTGTGGCAGGTTTGGCATGCCTCTCATTTTTGGAAGGGTGTGAAAGTGGAACCTGTAGCCTCTGTCTATAATGTCCAGAATCCATTTGTCTTTTGTAACAATATGCCATTTTTTTGAGAATAATGTCAATTTTCCGCCCAAAGGTGCTGCCATTAAAGCTTTGCTTGGCAGGTGTAGGGGAAAGTCATTGTGTCTGTTTTCTAAAAGACTGTGATCTATCTTCTCCACCTCTTGGAGTTGGTGCTTGCCACTGTCTGGCTCTGAAGGATCCTTGAGGTTGCCCTCTACCCCTTGGGTGCCTGTATCTGCCCCTTTGAGGTCTGTCCGTGGCTGGAAAGGACCAATTTTTTGAAGGCCAGTTTCTGCTGAAATGTGGAGGCTGTACCTGCAGGAAATCTTTCACTGTTTGCATTGATTTCACTTTTTCCTCCATTTTCTTTACCACCTCCTCAGCTTTAACACCAAACAATACATCTTTTTGAAGAGGAGCATCTAATAATTTAGCTTTGACATGATCTGGTAAGGTTTGTTCTTTGGGCCAAGCATGCCTACGTATAACAGACCCCGTAACAGCAGCTCTACATGAGGCCTCTAAAGCATCAAAACCACACTGCAAGGTATGTTTTCCCACTTGCTCTGCACCATTCAACAAATCCTGCAACTCTTTTAAATCTGGTTGTTCTGGTTGTGTCATCTTGCTTTTCAGCTGAGATATCAAAAACTGTTGATACTTTAACATATGGAACCGACAGTTTAACGCCCTCATGGTTAAAGTGGCCGAGGTGTACACCTTTTTCCCCCACCTTTCTAAAGCTCTGGAATCTCTCTCTGAAGGTAATGGATTTTTAGCAGTAGAGGCCTTAATTCCCTTGGGACCCTGTGAAATTGTTTCTGGGTCAGCAGTATGGCTTTTATATAGGAACTGGTGAGAATCAGGAACCCGGTAATACCCGTCTGGTTTAACAGGAGCTGGAGGAAAAGAATCAGGATTAAGGCTGGCTTCTGTGTGCACATCATCCAATATATCTAAAACAGGAGGGATAGCCAGAGGCCTATGCTGGGGGAGTAGAAGAAATTCCCTGAGCCTTTTCTTGGAATCTGAATAATCTTGGCCTTCTCAGTGAAAGTGTTCCCTCAATGTATGCAGGGTTTCCCCAAAAGAGAAGTCCTCGGGGGGGGGGGGAGACCGAGGGAATAGACTCCTCAGCATCAGAGTCTTCGAATGGAGAAAAGGCATAATCCTGGTCCTCAGATAGTTCTGAGGTAATAGAAGCTTGATCTGAGGAAGGGTAGTCTTCCTCTAATCTGGGCCTTTTGTCAGAGTGGGGATGAGAACCCCTGATAAGAGTAATCAAATCCTCAGCCATTTTAAGCATCTGTTTTTTAGGCATGGTGCCTTGAGAGGGGGTCTGAGGAACCTGTTTTTTTGGATTTCATGGCTGCTCTAGATTTAGTGAAGGCTTTAATAGAGAAGGAGGAAGGCCTGAAGATCCCTTGAGAAATGGCAGGCCTGTCTAAATTCTGAGTATCCCCGCCAGGAGTGGCATCGGGATCTGTAGTAGGAATGGGGGCCGAGGAGCCTGCGACCTCGGGTACTGAAGACACCGGTAATGCTTTGTCAACTCAGAGGCTACGTAGGCGCCTCGCTGAGTACCGGAGAACCCGCAGTCAGCCTTAGCGTGGTTTCAGTAGGTGGTGCGGACCTCGTGTGTCTGTCCTTATCTTTGCGTTTTTTGCTCAAAACTGGAGTCGGAGTATCCAACGACATAATACAATAAAATTGTTTGCCAAATAAGTGAAGGGCGAACTCCACCCGACGCTTAATAGTGCACTTATTGAATCTAGCACAAAAACGGCAGGCCGAGACATCGTGGTCTGGGCCTAAACAAGGTATACAGAAAGAGTGGAAATCCTTATGCGGTATTTGCTTCCCACATGAAATGCAATTATTAACTTTGTCTGACATCGGTCTGAGGCAAGAAAAGTTTCCCCAACGGGGTACTTAGCTTTCAAGAACACTTCGGCTGGAATACTTTCGTAAATCTCAGGAGCTGGTCGACCGGCACTTGCGAACTGCTTCTGCGTCGGGCACCGCGCGGCAAGAAAGACTGAAGAAAATGGCGTCGGCTGCCTCTTTTATACCCCTGATGCACTGACGTCAGGGAAGAAGCGACGACAACCGACGCCGGACCTAGACTTTGGAATTCGGCCGACCGAGGACCCGCCTGACGGCAGGATAACCCATCTGTTATGACTGCAGCTGTATGCACGATGAATATCTCCTAACTTTACTTTCCTAAATAGGAAAATATAAATAATAAGCAAAATTATTACATGCAAGTTTTTTTCCCCCAAAAGGAACTTGTATGCTCAAAGTGACAACACAAGCTGGCCATCAAGTCGTGAAAGACTCAGAACAGTACAGTCTTCAGCAGCAGTAAAGCCCTGAAGGGCTTGGCACCCCTCTTTGGCATTTACTTCTCAGAGTTCAATGCTAATGCTAAGGGTGTGTGGCTATTCAAGTCTGCACTCCACACAGGACATCAGGACCCTACAAGATGGTCTGTCCCAAACTAATAGTTGGTATCAAAGCCATGGATTGGCAATTAACTCTTAGCATGTAATTTTAAGAGAAAGCAAGGTAAAAACAAGGAAAGAACAGTGTGGAAAATAAATTTCCCCAACAGTTTTAACTTTAGAATACACTAAGCATAAAGTCAGAGTTACTTTCCTTTTTCATGGTTTGTCAGTGAATTTCCTCAAAGAGTTGGCTTTTAAATGAATAGCTGATTAAACATACACAAATTATTTTCCATACTTCAGATGTGAATAGATACTGCACTGACACAAGCATTAAATGTATTTAGGTGCAAGTACAGGCAATAATTATAAGTTATGTACTCACCATAACTAAGCACCTCTTTTGTCCATTTCCATTCTTCCTCACCAATGGGTTTGAATCCGATCGTTGGAGCCAACTCTGCCTCATACACTACATTTTGGATCCAGTTCTCGAGCTCCTCCCTCTACCCAGAATGCTCTATTCTATCCCCATTGCCTCAGATAAAGTATGTTGCCTAATCACATTCTGGTCCAAGGGGTCTACTTGATATGGTCGACATTTCACAAATCTGAAAGTCATATCACCGAGACCATATGATCGGCATTTGAAATGTCGACCATACAAGTAGAAAATAAAAAAAATAAATAAAATAAAAAATCTTACCTTAACGCTTCGTCCCCCACACCCCCGGAACTTAAATATACCACCTCCGAGATAACTACAGTGTGGAAGTGGAAATCTTTCCATTCCGCACTGAAGGGAGATGTCAGTTCCCCATGGTCGACATTTCAAATGTCGATCATATGGTCTCAGCCATATGAATGTCGACATTGTGAAATGTCAACCATTCGAAGGGGCCCTGGTCCAAGACAGAAAGGACAGATGGAAATAAAGAAGGGGACCACACTTGGAACAGTACGTTCCACGACAGTCCAATAGGTTCTTCCAAAAGAAAACAAGGATTGGGGGACGGAAGGGAGGGAAAGTGAGGAAGAATGAAAATGAACACAGATACCTGGTTAAGGTACTTATGCGGTGGTGCAGCGGTAGCGTTGTTGCCTAACAGCAAGAGGTTCTCCCGTTCGAATCTCGGCTGCAGTGCAGGGAGTGCCTTCTGTGTGGAGTCTGCATGTCCTCCCTGCAGTTGGTGGGCGTTCGAAAGACATGTGTAAATGGGTGTGCTTTCGTTGAAGGTTGAACGTCGAGCTGGCACCTCGGCGTTCGTGAAAATCTACTGCCAATCATTAGCGGACCGGAGTTTCGCTGTGGCGACCCCTAACCGGGAAAAGCCGAAAGTCAACAACCACCTAGTTATGGTGAGTACACACCTTATAAATCTGATGTTGTCCTTTTCATTCTTCCTGACTAATGAGACAGACTCCCCAGCTATGCAAACCTTGGGTGGCCCTCATGTAATGTTATTCCGGAGCACTGCCAAACCAAAGGAGGCCCTATTTCTAGATATGATGTCCAACTTGTAATGTGAAATAAAAGTATGAGCCTTGGACCATGTGGCTGCTGCACAGATGTCATCAACAGAAGTCCCTGAACAAAAGGCTGACAACGTAGTCAAGGAATGAGCTGAATGAGCTCAGGGAGGTCTTGGTAAAACTAAACCTTTTTGACAGTAATTCAATGAAATGCATTCTGTAATCCATTTGGCTAGCATAAGTTTAGAAACTGATTGACCTTGGCGATTTGAGAAAGATAGAAAAAGCTGATCTTACTTCCTAAAAAGTTTTGTTCTGTTAAGATAAAAAATGTAGTTGTCTGTGCACATCAAGGAGATATAATGTGTACTATCCCTTACTGGAAAAATTTGGAAAAAGACTGGCAAATTAATGCATTGGTTGATGTTATTTTCAGAAGCTACTTTAGGCACAAAAAAAAGATTAGTCCATACAGAAACTCTGTCTTTATGAAAAATAATGTAAGGCGGATTCACTGACAGAGATTCTTTTCACTGAAGTTATAGCTACCAGGAATACAGTTTTCCATGAAAGAAATTTTAAATCACATTTGTCAGATGGTTCAAAAGGTTTCCGAGTTAAACTCTGAAGAACCGCAGAAAGGTCCCAAGGTGGTGAAGGATCCTTTACCGGAGGTCTGAGAAGAAAAATGCCCTTCATAAAGGCTTTACACAATCTGGAAGAAGCCAGGGAAGATTTACTTCCTGAATGGAAATTTGAGATTGCTGCCAACGGACGTTTAACTGTACAGAAACTGGTCCTTTATTAAAAAGGGTTGTAAGAAAATAAATAGCAGAAATTGGGGCCGAAAACAGGTCAATGTTTTGGTCAGAAGCCCAGACAGAAAATCTTTTCCATTTGCTCCGATATACTTTCTTGGTGGAAGTAATTTCTGAAGCCAAAATAATATAGCAAACTAGGGAAGACAGCCTAGACTGTAAGTATTACTGGAAGTGGAGAAACAATGCAGTTAACTTGAGGCAAGAAGGTTGGGATGTTGGATCCACAATGGGTGAGATAGGAGATCCTGATGAGGCTCTAGTATCCAAGGAGGATAGCGAAGATGAGACCATAGAAGGGGAACCAAACTTGCCAAGCCCACAAGGGGCAATGAGAATTACTGAGCTCTATAGCCTGCTTGCTTTCTGTGAGAGTTTTGGAATCAGTGAAAGAGAAGAATAAGCATAAAGGAGACCCAAGGGCCAAGCATGAAGCACAGCATCTCTGTGACTTCCCCTGAGGGGGATCAGAGTGAAGTACTTGCTACACTTGTTGTTGAAAGGGGAGTCAAATAGATTGCAGCAAGGTTGCTCCCAACACCTGAAGATCATACTCCCTACTGACTGATCAAAAGACTACTCGTGAGGCATCAAAACAGAGCTGCATAATTTGTCTGCCAGCACGTTGGTTTCTCCTGGGATGTGCATCGCAATTAGAAAGCAATCTGAAGACAGCACCCATTCCAAACTCTCATAGCCTCTCTGCCGGGTCTATTTTACATATTCAAACGCTTAAAGGACCACTACGGGCAAATGATGAAGAAAACATATATTTTTTATCTTGCCATGATTTACTACACCTCTCAAAGCTGCCTTCAGCAAGATAAGTACTCATTCCTAATTTTATTTTGTTTTTACTCTTGTCTGCCCTCATGGGGGCAGACATGGCGATTCCTTTGGGAAGCTAAATCTGTCCTATAATGCAGACTGTGAGGACAAATAGCCCTACCATTTGTTGTCAGACTAGACTTCCATTCACTTACAATGGAACTCCTGAAAAAAACTGCCAAGTTTGAGAGTCTGCAGCTCATGTGTCATTGACTGGTATGCGCTGAGTTTTACAAATGTTGTTCCTACTGAAGTACTACAGATTCACTGAAAGAAACTTGCAAAAGTGTCAACAAATTACTGAGGAAAAAAAGGCTTTTCACAAGGAGCAGTTTTGCAAGTTTCAGTTCCTGGCCAGGTTACTCCTCCCATCTCCCCTCCTTCAGTGGGCTACAGTCTCACATTTCCAGCTTTGCTAGATTCAACTATTTAGTCAGCTTTGCATGACAATAGAAATAAAAAAATAGCCTGGTGTGCCACTAAAACTGTTCCCTTGTATGTCTCTTCACTTCTGAATAGCAATTCCCAAGAATAAAAAAAAAAAAGCAAACTCATCAGTCCAGAGTTTAGGCTAGTCTATCCATTTTTTTAAATGTGCACAGTAAAATACTCAACTTGTAATGCATGTTGGCTGCTGACATGGTTATCTTTACATAGTTATTCTCTTATAGTATAACCTGAACTTATGGTATTTAATGATAAATTTTACAACAATTCTCAGTTTCTTAACAATGACCTCTCAAGTCTCTGATGTGACCTAGTACTTTCTTACTATTGCTTTATGTAGTTTGTCTTAGTTGTATATTTGTAGTGCGTTTCTCATCCTCTCAGCAACAGACTCCTGGAGAAGCATATACTTGTATAGAAAGAGTACCAGCAGCTGTAGCAGTGATACCACACTCCAAAACAATGCACTCAAACATAGTACTGACAAACACAAGGGAATGTATATGTCTGAATCAAGCAGTGATGAAATTGCTAAGGACTTCACTGAGCAAAATTTTACTCTTAATTTCTTCATTTCATAATGCATAACATTCGCACCACACTTACAAAGGCACATCTCCACCATCCACAAACACAGCAACCCACACCCACACAACTGCTACGGTTTCTCCCTTCAGTTATTGCAAGCCAAGAACAACACTATTTAATAAGGATACCTACCAGACAAGTCTGCATAGCGCACTTGGTCTACCTGCATCATCGCAGCTCGTCCCCCCAGCAACTGCAACATTGCCAGATAAAACCACTGCTACAGTCCGGTTTCTCCCTACAGTTATTGCAAGCCAAGAATAACACTTTTTAATAAAGATATCTACCAGACAAGTCTGCATAGGTGGCTGGATAGTTACAGTGCTTGTTATTAGCAGATGTGGTCCTTAACAGTTATGTTTTAAACATTGTGACTGGCTATTTACATTTCCTTTTACAGCACATTTGTTACTTTTACTAATTATTTTTTAAACACTGTTTTGGCCGGCATGCACACCTGCAAAGCCCCCCCAGGCAACTATAGCTTTGTCTATTGCCACTGGGTGGCATAACTTAACAATATACTTGCTGTATCTTGTCCCAAATAGATCTGCCTCCACACTGAATACTTGTAAAGTAAGGCAAGTACCATTTACTTGGTGTATTTTGTCCCCCAGATAGATTTACCTTCCTTTGTATTACTTGCACACCAAGGCCATAAAGTAGTGTTTCTGCAACTAACTGCTTACACTCCTAATTTCCTGCTTCGACCTCTTCCTTGCTTACACTGTATTGTACGAGTTAAATTTACTTATATTGATGCAGTCACACTGAAAAAGGTCTGGGGAAGCTTCCTCACCACAAGCAGGCCAAAAGATAACTTTCAAAAGGGCGCCGCTCAAGGAGACCCACTAATATAGACTAGTTAATGTGCATGGGGGAGGAGGGAGTTAGAGGAGGGAGATACAAAATGGGGGAAGGTATAACCAGAAAAAGCCGGTAGAGATCTGGCCAGCCCCCCTCACAGAAAACTGCAAAGAAAAGTAATCAGCATAAGAAGTGGAAGCCTTGGAGCTGTAATGTAAGTGTAAGCAAGGAAGAGGTCAAAGCAGGAAATTAGGAGTGTAAGCAGTTAGTTGCAGAAACACTACTTTAAGGCCTTGGTGTGCAAGTAATACAAAGGAAGGTAAATCTATCTGGGGACAAAATACACCAAGTAAATGGTACTTGCCTTACTTTACAAGTATTCAGTGTGGAGGCAGATCTATTTGGGACAAGATACAGCAAGTATATTGTTAAGTTATACCACCCAGTGGCAATAGACAAAGCTATAGTTGCCTGGGGGGGGGCTTACAGGTGTGCATGCCAGCCAAAACAATGTTTAAAAAATAACTAGTAAAAGTAACAAATGTGCTGTAAAAGGAAATGTAAATAACCAGTCACAATGGTTAAAACATAACTGTTAAGGACCACATCTGCTAATAACAAGAACTGTAAATATCCAGTCACCTATGCAGAGTTGTCTGGTAGGTATCTTTATTAAAAAGTGATGTTCTTCCTGGTTCATTGTTACAGTCATTACTGTAGGGTTCTTCCTGCTGGCAGCAGCCCTAGATCGGCCAGAGTCCCAAAGACGGGTCCAACATCGGCTGAAGTCACTCCTGCCCTGACGTCAGTGCACCAGGGGTATAAAGACCTCAGCCGACGCCATTTTCCCCAGTCTTTCTTGCCGTGCGGTGCCCATTGCAAAGCAGTTTGCAAGTGCAGGTCGGCCAACTCCTGTTTGTTTTTGGTGGCTTTTGAATTGAAGACTTCTTCTTTTGAGCTAAGTACCCCATTGGGGAAACCTTTTTCTTGCTCCAGTCTGATGTCAGAAAAAGTTATTAACTGTATTTCTTGTGGGAAGCAAATACCTCATAAGGATTTTCACTCTTACTGTATACCTTGCTTAGGTCCTGACCACGATGTAGCTAATTGTAGGTTTTGTGCTAAGTTTAATCAACGCACTATTAGGCGTAGGTACGATTTTGCCTTCCATTATTTTGGAAAAAGATTTAATTACAATAAGTCGTCGGATTATTATCCGGCTACTGCAGTGTATAAGAGGCACAAGGATAAAGACAGGCCTCCGAGGTACAAAGTGGACGATTTTATTCAACCAGAGCCAGTTGCCGGTTCAGCTGTCATCAGTGAGGCGC
This sequence comes from Protopterus annectens, assembly GCF_019279795.1. NCBI lineage: Eukaryota > Metazoa > Chordata > Ceratodontiformes > Protopteridae > Protopterus > Protopterus annectens. Next base: position 531,075,595 of record NC_056746.1, read on the forward strand.
TTTCGCAGCCCCTGTCATCCGCCACTTTTGAACCGGATGCCTGTACTGACTCCCGTGAGGAGCCGATGGGGCCTTTAGACTTTTCAGGGATTGGACCTCTGGATATTGCTCCCTCAAATGGGTCTGGAGCCGCTGTGCAGGCACCGGCTTCTGAGGGAGTTTTTAGGCCTACACAGCTTCATGTACAGATGACTCCAGTTTTGCAGTCAAGGACAAAGGCAAAGACTAAGGCTCTGGCAAAGACAAAGCAGCATGCACAGGCTCCTTCTGTTCAGGGCCCTAGACCTCAAAGACAGATGCTTAGAATGGCTGAAGACCTGTTAAGTATGATCAGAGGTTCTCATCCCCCTCCTGACAAGAGACCTAGGCTAGAGCCAGATTATGATTCCTCAGATCAAGTTTCGATTTCTTCTGCTTCTTCTTCTGAGCAGGATTATTCCTTCCCTCCTTATGAGGATTCTGATGCTGAAGAATCCCTTCCTTTGGTCTCTCCTCCTGAGGATTATTCATTTGGAGAAACCTTGCATGACATGAGAGAGCATTTTCACTGGGAAGGGCAGGAATATTCTGAATCTAAGAAAAGGCTTAGGGATTTTCTTCTGCTTCCACAGCATAGACCCCTGGCTATTCCCCCTGCATTGGATATTGTGGATGATGATTTTACAGAGGCATCTCTCTCTCCTGATTCTTTTCCTCCTGCTCCTGTCAAACCGGATAGTTATTTTAGGGTTCCAGATTCCCACAAATATCTTTTTAAGAATCCTTCAGCTGATCCAGAAACTATTTCTCAGGGCCCTAAGGGTGTTAAAGCGGCCTCTGCTAAGAATCCTATTCCCTCTGACCGAGAGTCCAGAGCCTTGGAAAGATGGGGCAAAAAAGTTTATGCTTCTGCTACATTGTCTATTAGAGCTTTGAATTGTCAATTTCATATGTTAAAATATCAGCAATACCTTTTGTCTGTGTTAAAGCAAAAGATGTCTGCTGTTTCTAGTGGTGCAGACAATAAGAAATTACAGGATTTATTGCATGCTACTGAGCAGGTGGGTAAACATACCCTGCACTGTGGTTTTGATTCTTTGAGGGCTTCTTGCAGGGCTGCAGCAACTGGCGCAGTTATTAGAAGGCACGCTTGGTTAAAGGAGCAAAGTTTGCCTGAGCAGGTTAAAGCAAAGCTTTTAGATGCCCCTTTGCAACACAATGTTTTGTTTGAGGCCAAAGCTGAGGAAGTTTTGAAGAAAATGGAAGACAAAGCCAAATCTATGCAGACAGTTAAAGATTTTCTTCAGGTACAACCCCCTAAATTTAGCAGGAATTGGCCAGCTAAACCATGGTCCTTTCCAAGCTCAGACAGACCTCAGAGGGGCAGATACAGGCATTCCAGAGATAGGGGTCAGGCACAGCCCCCTTTTTGAAATCAGCAGTGGAGTGCCCCCTCTCCCAAGGGAAGGGAAGATAGGTCACAACCTTACAGGAAACAGTCATTATGATTCTCCCTTACTAGCTCCAGGGGCATCCCTCCTGGATGCGCCTTTGGGAGGAAAAATCTCTCTTTTTTTATCACAATTGGATCCGCATAACCCAAGACAAATGGGTTCTGGACATAGTTTCAAGGGGTTACAGGTTTCATTTCCATACCTTGCCAAGATCAAACGGATGGCCAGATCTGCCAAAGCATCAATGGGCAGAGACACAACGACAAGTTCGGTCCCTCATGGATATGAGGGCCATAGGTTTGGTACCAGATTCAGAAATGGGGCAAGGGTTTTATTCAAGACTTTTCCTGGTTCCCAGGAAGGAAAATGCATGGAGACCAATCCTGGAACTTTCCGTATTGAACACCTTCCTAGAAATTCCAAAATTCAAGATGCTCACTCTGCAGCAGCTGCTGCCTATGCTGAGCAAGAACGCTTGGATGGTGACTTTGGACTTGAAGGAGGCTTACCTGCATATTCCCATACAGCAAGAGTGCAGAAGGTACCTGAGATTCAAAGCGGGCTCGAGGCATTACCAGTTCTCTGTGCTGCCCTTTGGCTTATCTACTGCACCCAGGGTCTTTACAAAGTGCCTGGCACCAGTAATGGCATTTTGCAGACAGAAGGGAATTCAAATATACCCTTATTTGGACGATTGTCTCATTCAAGCGGACGGCAAGGAGACTTTACTTCAGCATCTATCATTTGTGCAGCATCTTCTCTTGTGCCTAGGGTTCACGGTGAACCTAAAGAAATCAAACCTGGTGCCCACGCAGCAAATTACTTTCCTGGGTGCGCTTCTGAGCACTACAACCCAGATGGCTTATTTGACACCAGACAAAAAAGAGCAACTGGCTTCTTATTTCAAAAATCTGGCTTTAATGAGTCAGCTGTCTGCAAGAAAAGTTCTGCAGGCTCTGGGTTACATGGCATCTTGCATTCTGTTAATACCATATGCAAGGTTGCATATGTGGAAGATACAATGGGACCTCAAGAGTGCATGGTCTCAGCATTGCCACAGTCTGGAAACAGTGATCGCAATTTTGCCTTGTCTCCGGCAGGAGTTTCTTTGGTGGGCCGAGGCCTGTCTCCAAAACAAGGGGAGGCCTTTCTGTCCCATTCCAGCCAATCAAGTCATAACGACGGATGCTTTGGATCATGCATGGGGAGCCCACATGCAAAGGAAATGTCTTCAGGGTGCCTGGACAGAGGACCAAATGCATCTGCACATAAATTTGAAGGAGATGCTAGCTGTACAGAATGCCCTGACAGCCTTCAAAGATCTTATTCTACCGGGGCAATTACTGATAAAGACGGACAACACTATGATGATGTGGTACATAAACAAGCAGGGAGGCTCTCATTCTTACCCTCTGTGCAGTTTGGCCATGGCTCTGTGGAACACAGCACTAGCCAACAAGGTGGACTTACTAGCTCAATTCCTGCCAGGAAAGGACAACACTCTGGTGGACAGTCTAAGCAGAACTCTTTTGGATCCACACGAATGGATGTTGGATGTTCGGATATTCAGGATGATAATGGAGGCGTGGGGGTGCCTGGACATACATCTTTTTGCATCTCCCCAAAACCATCAACTTCAAACGTTCTGCACGAGGACCTACCACAAGCTAGCATGGAAAGTGGATGTTATTTCATTCAGTTGGAAGCACCTCTCAGTATATGCTTTTCCTCCTTTGCCTCTTCTTCCTTGGGTACTTCTGAAAATCAAACAGGACAGACCACGAATGATTTTACTGGCTCCCAACTGGCCTCGGCAATTCTGGTATTCCACCCTGATGAACCTGGCTCAGGGTCCACCCTGGATTTTGCCACAACTTCCACATCTACTGTCTAAACGAGACGGCCAGATCCTGCACAGCCATGTCAAAACTTTGAATCTAGCAGCCTGGCGGATTCCAGGGAAATTAAACAGTTCTACCCTTACCAAACAGGTACTGGATGTAATTCTTAAAGCTAGACAGCCCAGCACCAAGAAATCTTATGCAGGTAAATGGAAAAGATTTTGCTCCTCAGGCCCAGGGTTTTGATTCTGCAGTTCCAAACATTCCTCTGATTTTACAATACCTAACAGAGATGTTACATAAGGGCCTATCTTTTTCATCTATCAAAATTCATGCTTCTGTTATTTCTGCACATTACAATATGGATCCCCCCAATCTTTTCTCATCCGTTACTTAAGCAATATATGAGAGGGGCAAAGAATATAAGGCCTCCTTTAAGAGCACCAGTTCCCACTTGGGATCTCAACTTTGTTTTGGAAAAGTTAACTTTATCTCCTTTTGAACCTGCAGCTTCCACATATTTAAAGTTTTTATCATGGAAAACTGCTTTTCTTTTAGCCATTACCTCTGCCAGAAGAGTTTCGGAATTGCAAGCTCTCATGGCTGTAGAACCCTTTATTATTTTTCATCAGGACAGGGTGTCCCTGAGGACTAATCCCACCTTTATGCCTAAGGTGGTTTCGAAAGTAGCCTTGAATCAGATTATTAATTTGCCTACCTTTTATCCTAATCCTCAAAGTGAAGAGGAAAGTATTTTGCATTCTTTAGATATACACAGGCAGCTTCGTTTTTACCTGGACAGGACCAAGATATTCAGGAAATCAAACCAATTGTTTGTGACTTATGCTTCTACCTCACAGGGGAGAGCAATCACTAAGCAGACTATTTCTAAGTGGATTGCCCACTGCATCAAGTTATGTTACTCTCATCATGGTAAGCCTGTTCCTGTTAATGTCACAACACATTCTACCAGAGCTAGTGCCACTTCGGCAGCTTTTCTCAGTGGAGTTCCTACCAAGGAGATCTTAGAAGCTGCAACTTGGAGTTCATTTCATACTTTTTCTAAGCACTACAATCTCCATCTCTATTCTAAATCTAGGGCAGGTTTTGCCTCTGCAGTCCTGCAGGGTTTTGTGGCCGCCCCTTCTGTTGCTTCTCCATCCACCCTTTCTTAGCTTTGGGATTCAACCCTACAGTAATGACTGTAGCAATGAACCACGAAGAACATAGTACAGTTGTGTACTCTTACCATAAATGTAGATGTTCGAGTATGTTCACTGTTACAGTCTGGGTTACCATCCCTCCTGTCCCCTCTTTTGTTGTTCTTTGAGTGCTGTCTGCGTCTCCTTGACATTTCTTTTTTCCCAAAGGTATTTTTGCTGGTGATATTTGGGAATGTTCTGGTTTGTTTTCTTATTCTTTCTGATTAAGCTTGTGGCCTTTATGACATCTGGGGCAAGAAAAACTGGGGAAAATGGCATCAGCTGAGGTCTTTATACCCCTGGCACACTGACTTCAGGGCAGGAGCGACTACAGCCAACGTCGGACCCGACTTTGGGACTCTGGCCGATCTAGGGCTGCTGCCAGCAGGAAGAACCCTACAGTAATGACTTTAACAGTGAACATACTCGAACATCTACATTTATGGTAAGAGTACACAACTGTACTTTATTCCTGGCTTGCAATAACTGTAGGGAGAAACTGGACAGTAGCAGTGGTTTTATCTGGCAATGTTGCAGTTGCTGGGGGGGTCCGAGCTGCGATGATGCAGGTAGACCAAGTGTGCTATGCAGACTTGTCTGGTAGGTATCCTTATTAAATAGTGTTATCTTAATAACTGAATGGAGAAACCGTAGGAGTTGTGTGGGTTTGGGTTGCTGTGTTTGTGGAAGGTGGAGGTGTGCCTTTTCTAAGTGTGGTGTGAATGTTATGCATTATGAAATGGAGAAATTAAGAGTAAAATTTTGCTCACTGAAGTCCCTAGCAATTTCATCACTGCTTGATTCAGACATATACATTCCCTTGTGTTTATCAGTACTATGTTTGAGTGCATTGTTTTGGAGTGTGGTATCGCTGCTACAGCTGCTGGTACTCTTTCAATAAAAGTATATGCTTCTCCAGGAGTCTGTTGCTGAGAGGATGAAAAACACACTACAAGTATACAACTAAGACAACCTACATAAAGCAATAGTAAGAAAGTACTAGGTCACATCAGAGGCTTGGGAGGTCATTGTTAAGAAACTGAGAATTGTTGTAAAATTTATCATTAAATACCATAAGTTCAGGTTATACTATAAGAGAATAACTATGTAAAGATAACCATGTCAGAAGCCAAAATGTATTACAAGTTGAATATTTTACTGTGCACATTTTAAAAAATGGATAGACTAAACTCTGGACTGATGAGTTTGCTTTTTTTTTTATTCTTGGGAATTGCTATTCAGAAGTGAAGAGACATACAAGGGAACAGTTTTAGTGGCACACCAGGCTATTTTTTTTTATTTCTATTGTCATGCAAAGCTGACTAAATAGTTGAATCTAGCAAAGCTGGAAATGTGAGACTGTAGCCCACTGAAGGAGGGGAGATGGGAGGAGTAACCTGGCCACGAACTGAAACTTGCAAAACTGCTCCTTGTGAAAAGTCTTTTTTATCTCAGTAATTTGTTGACACTTTTGCAAGTTTCTTTCAGTGAATGTGTAGTACATCAGTAGGAACAATATTTGTAAAACTCAGTGCATACCAGTCAATGACACATAAGCTGCAGACTCTCAAACTTGGCAGTTTTTTTCAGGAGTTCCATTGTAAGTGAATGGAAGTCTAGTCTGACAACAAATGGTAGGGCTATTTGTCCTCACAGTCTGCATTATAGGACAGATTTAGCTTCCCAAAGGAATCACCATGTCTGCCCCCATGAGGGCAGACAAGAGTAAAAACAAAATAAAATTAGGAATGAGTACTTACTTTGCTGAAGGCAGCTTTGGGAGGTGTAGTAAATCATGGCAAGATAAAAAAATATATGTTTTCTTCATCATTTGCCCGTAGTGGTCCTTTAAATGTTCGAATCACTAAAGATCAAACTTTAGTGATTAAACATTTAAAATGTTCAAATATATTAGAAATTAACATTTAAAAGAAAAAAAGTAAAACTGAAGGGTTTAAGCAGAGGGGCAAACCCCCTGCACCCCCCACTACTTAAATATACCAACTCCGAGATCACACTTCAGTGTGCTACAGTGCGGAAATGGAAAATTTCCCACCCTCTACACCCTTTAGTTTTTTTTTTTTTTTTTTTTTTTTTAATTTTTTAATATATTCGAACATTTAAATGGTCAATCACTAAAGTTCAATCTTTAGTGATTTGAACATTTAAGCATTCGAATATATAAAATACACTCTCTCTGCCTGGGGGGGGGGGTTAAGATCATGCTCCTCCTTGCTTGTTGATGTACTGGACTATTGAAATGTTATCTGTTTGAACTGCAATAATCCCCAGATGGAGAGATTCTTCAGATGCCTGCAATGCTAAAAGGACTGCTCTCATCTTTAGGACACTGACATGCAAATTTGTCTCTTGGGGTGACCACATGCCTTGGACTGTCCTCCCATAGGAATGCCCCCCACCCAAGTTGGGAATCTTCCATAGTCAATGTGGCAACTGGATTCAGAAGAACAAAAGGTCTTCCCAGAAAGAAATTGTCAGACTGAATCAATCAACAAATGTGACACTTGCAAATCAGGGTGAGTTTTATTTGAAAAGATAGGGGTTGATATAGAATGGGCCACTGTACAGCTAAGGTCCATTGGAGAATTCACATAAAGAAGCATGCCAAGAGAAAATACGAAGGATAAGAAGAATAAGATAAGAAGGATAAGGAGAAGAAGGAGAAAGGATATCCTGCACCTGATACCTTACAGAAGCTATGTGGTAGAAGGGTAAATATGGTGTGTTATTACTTGTTGGCCATTTTTCAAGGGGCCTGCACACATCAGGTGGTGAGTCGGTATTTTTCTGCATCGAACATTTTCATCCATGGTGCGAAATTGGTTTATATAAAGAAAAAGAACGACTTAAATCTTTTTTTCAGGACTGTTTGTGCTTGGGGCAACTGTCGCATTGAATATTGAGACTGTAATATTCTCAGCAAGATAATTAATTGCGACGAGTATTCTCATCTTAAGCACATTCATTTTCACTTTTACAAAGCGACGGGTGTTGATTTCACTCATTTTTGTGACTGTTTTTTTGTCTTTAATATATGTGTAACAGCTTATGTTTATTCTGGATAACTTTCAGTAGATCGGGTTGTGTCTTATACAACAGTGAATGTCTATGTAAAACTTCAGGGAATTGTGATTTATATTAGACTTTGGATTTTGGACTGTTAACAGACATTATATTGCTTGTAACATGAATAGCTTATAATAGTCATTATGCATGTTATATTTTTTTCTTCTTCTTTGGGTGACATCAAAAGAAATAAGTTAATATAGGAAGCAGTCTCATAACAGATAAAGGAGTATACTGTTCCAAAATATTTAGGTGTTGACACAAACTTTTTTTCCTTTTTTGGAATTATGGTTCATGCTTAAGTAAGACAAGCATTCATTATAATCTACTCTTATATTCCTGTGATGTCAGTATTGAGATAAAACAACAAATTGAGCCATATTATTAAACACAGAATAGTTTCTTTTAAATATTATCTGTGCATTCATGGTTAACTAAAGGGGCTTGAATTTTTGGGATTCAGCCATATAAAGGACTCTTTGAAGTTTAATGTTAGCATAAGTGCATCATAATATTGACAATTGATACACTCATGTTTTTGATTGTTATATTCAACAAACAACAGGAATTTATTTAGTATAGATAATTTAGTCATTGTTTATATAACTGTAGTACCATAATTCATCATCGGTACATCCTTTATAACATTGGTAATAACTTTTGAAACAAATACTGTTTATATTGAATGAATAATAAGTAACATTCTTGTATTCAAGGTCTATGTATTTCCATCTAAAGTGGATGCCTTTACTGCAGATCCTTTTAGAGCATACATAATTTTGGAATACTTGTCTCAGGTAAAATCAAGAACAGAATGATTTCAGGTTTATTCTAAATCTTGGTCCAACTAAGACACAACTACAATTTAGAAGTTATCGTTTGAATTGATATTTTTGACTAGAATATTATCTAACTAATTTCAAACCATACAATTTACTATTGGGTGTGTGGGACCATTTTGGAATATAACATCGCATATCGTTTTTTGAAATCAGGGCCTTCAACTTTTATGTATTGTGGCTCCTTAAGATTACCAGAGTCATATATTACATTGTTTTATCAAAACACATTTTGAATTGTTAATCTAGTAGTTGTCATTTTCGGTTGATACCATTTTTCATGTTCATTCAAGAATAGAACAGCTATAATATTTTTACATTTAGCCATATTACAGGACACATATATGGGCTTAACAAACTTTTTAACCTCTGTGACCACTAAACTAATAATTTAAAATTTTTCAAGCTCAGGATTTGTGTGCCAAACATTTGATATAATTCTTTTTACTTTTATGTTACAATTTAAATACCATCATTGTTCTGTATATGACGTGGTTTAGAGGTGCAATCAGCACTACTAATATATTGCCATTATTGTCAGATTATCATTAGAAATATATACAGGACGTGGTCATATTTTTTGAATTAGAGGAATTATCATGGATCTAAATAAAATATTTTTAGATCTATCAGCAGATAAGGATGACCTTGCACCATTTGGTATTGGCAAGAATTTGGTGGATTCTGAAAATACTAATTCTTTAAACCCAAAACAAAAATGTGAAAAACATTTTGCTGATCTTAATAAAATATGAAAAATCTAAGATCCTGTGTTTGGCATCACAAACTACTAAAAGCTTATTTGACTAAGGGCATTTGCCCAAGGGGTCTCAGGGTTAAAATTCAACCACTGGTGGCAGACCCAGATGATAGTCTTATTAGTGAATGGTCTTCCATTCAGCAGGAATGCTCCATGAAGTTTGTAAGCTCATTATCAGATTATTACACTAGAATTATTGATAAAGAAACCAGTCAAGTGTTAAAATCTATTGAGGAATGCAATAGTTACCAACATGAACCCTTCTTTCCAGATTTACTATCAAAACTTAGCATTGAACTATTAAACTTTGACAACATTTTGAAGGAAAGAAAGGTTAAAAATTTTTACGTGACATTTCTGACTATGAGAAGGGTCAACCTTTCAAAAATGTAAGACATGTCAGATTTCAGGAGGGACATAATAAAAATAAAAATAAATATACACCTAATCCAAAAAGGAAACGTCCGCGTTCCATACTTAAGGGACGAGGCAGTAATAATGAATCAACCGACTATGACAACTCATCAGGCACAGATACGGAGACACAGTCCACCATAGATTCCCCCACTCCCAAAAGGAAAAACTATATATCCCCTTTAGGGCACATGGAGGGAGGAGGGGAGGGAGGAAGCACAAGAAAAATTACAAGTCTACAAAATCTGATGGAAATACTGACCAACAAATAAATAATGTATACAATATTTCAAACACTGTACTCACAGATGGCCAAATTTCATTGTTAAATAAAGGACTATCTTTCATTCCCGGCTTTTTTGTGTCTGAGGACAATTTCACACAGGATCTATTTTCATTTTGTAGACTAATTAATCTGAAATTATTTTTTCAGGATACCAAAGATGTTGAACAGCCACAGACAGAGTCATTTAAATATCATACTTCACTGTTTACACCACCCATGCATCCAACTGTGAACTTATTTTTACACAGTGTACTTCATGAATTACATTTCCAGTACAATCACTGTTTACCAATGGCTAATAATATTACTGATGCTGAAAGGTGTTGTTTGGAACAACTAGTAAAGAATAAGGATCTGGTCATTATTAATGCAGACAAGGGAGGGGCAGTGGTGGTGTTAGATTGGATTCAGTATGATATGGAAGCACATAAACAATTAGATGATGTGCGATATTATACAAAAATGCCACTGGACCCTACTCCTGTATTTAAAAAAGAAATAGATGATTTCTTACATTTTGCCTATGATAATGATATTATATCAATGAAAACATCAAACCATTTAACAATCTCTGACCCCATTAAACCATATATCTATTTTCTACCAAAAATACACAAAGATCTTTTGCATCCACCTGGGAGGCCCATTGTATCGGGTATGGGTTCATTGACTGAGCCATTATCTGATTTTCTAACCATGCATTTGAAACCTTTACTAAAACTAGTGAGATCAAGAATACAGGACACCACCGAATTCCTGGGCATTGTCAATGATATGCAGTTAGATTCAGATTGGATACTTTGTACATTAGATGTATGCTCCTTATATACCAATATTCCACATTGGGCTGGACTAGATGCTATTGAATTCTGGCTTTATCGATCAAACATGTACCAACCAGGATTCAATACTCTATTATTGAACCTAACTGAGCATGTGTTGACCAAAAATGTCTTTTTCTATAACGATGAATGCTTTCTGCAGATCAGAGGAACAGCAATGGGGGCTTCCTTTGCCCCCATTTATGCTGATCTATTCATGGCTTATATGGAAGAAATTATGATATATGATGACACTCATAATTGGTTTCTACCTGACATTGACATCTGGCGAAGATATTTGGATGATTGCTGGATGGTATGGAGATCAGATGTTTCATCTCTTCAAGAATTTATGGATTATTTGAATGATAATAAGTGGGGAATACAATTTACCATTACACATGATCAAAAATCTATAACATTTTTGGATGTTTTGATCACAAGAAACATGGATAATACTTTAAAAACGGAAGTATTTAGAAAATTCCCCCAATACAACACTATACTCCATGCCTCCAGCTTTCATCCAAAACATATCGCCAGAAATATTCCAAAGTCTCAATTTATTAGAATCAGACGCAATTGTTCTGATAATATCAGTTTTGGTCACCATGCTCAGGATTTGTGTAATAGATTTCAGGATAGGGGTTACAAATCAGGATATGTTACAATGGCACATAGGCATGCCTCAGGCTTACACAGATCAGATCTTTTGAAATATAAAAAGAAACCAGTCAAGACCAACACAGTGCGATTTACAACCACATATGGAAGAAACACTAAGAATTTTACTCAAATTATAAGGGACAATTGGAATATACTAGATGCAGATGCTAAAATTAAGACAATCATTCCCAACAAATGTTCATTTTCCTATCGTAAAGGAAAGAACTTGGCAGGGTACTTTAATCATTACACGCATCATTTTGAATCTTCCTTAACACAGGCTTATCAAACAACTATCTTGGGGGATAAACTTATTGGCTCTTTTCCTTGTGGTCACTGTGTGAACTGTAAACACATGATAAAACCAAAGAATTCACAAGCAGAAACAGTAGCAAAGTCTTTGATATTCAATTCTTTGCCAATTGTAATACTGATTGGGCCATCTATATGGCAAGCTGTACCTGTCACTCATTTTATGTTGGGCAAACCTCTCGATCAGTTAAACTAAGGGTGTCCGAACATTTGAGTGACATTAGATGTAAAAAATCATCCAACGCATTATACAAACACACACTTGTACATAATAAGGCCAAATTTCATTTTACAGTTATTGATAAAAGTATTGGTGACAGAACCAATAAATGTGGTTGGCATAGAAAACTTGACATGAAAGAAAAGAAATGGATTACCAAACTTGGTGCACTATTTAGTCCAGGTTTGAATGAATATTTATAAATACATTTGGTCTAACATATTATATTACATTATATTACATACATTACATATCTAACATATTCAGTTTTGATATGATATCTTGATATGCAATATTTGATTGACATATACATAATATTTGTGTATCTGATTTTGTATGTATGTTTGCAACTGATTAATATTAATGAGCTTGGTATTTTATATTTATATTTAACCAATCAGCTTTTTCTGATGTGTATTTAAAGAACTGCATAGTGGACTCTAAATCTATACACTGAAGAAGGCCATATTGAATTTGGGCCGAAACCGGTATGTTTGTGAGTTTTATGCACTTCTGGTAGCTTATTAATAAACTACCATATCGAATTGTCCACCAGTTGCTGGCTTATTTCTTTCATTTGATATTTCCTGTTGCCGTGCAACTCCTCACGCGCAGGGGACATCATTTCAGTTAGAAGGGTAAATATGCCACTTGAATTGTAGTGTTCAGAAGCATCCCGATAAATTCCAGGCTCTGTACTGGGGCAAACTGTGATTTGGCAAGATTGATTGAAATGCCTAAGGCATTGCAAATATGGAGCAAATAATCCCTAGCTTGTAGATGATGAAGCCTGGAGGAGGCAGTGAGGAGCTAATCTTTTAGATATGGAAACACCGGGAATCTTTTGAGTCTTAAGTGAGCTGCTACTACTGTCATGCATTGGGGCGGTTGAGTCCAGACAGCAGAGCTCTGAATTGGTAATGACTGGCTCCCAGCAAAAATGAAGACACCTTCTGGATCGCCCATCTATTTTTATGTGATAGTACAGTTCCTGAAAGTCTACAGAGCACATCCAGTTGTCCTTCTGCAGAAAGGGCAGAAAGGACTGAACAGTGACTGTTCAGAATTTTGCCTTCTTCACATACTGATTCAAATGACTTAGATCCAAAGCAAGTCTAAGGTCCCCTGTTTTCTTTGGCACTAAAAAAAAAAAAAAAAAAGCGTTAAGTTCAAAACCTATCTGGTTGGGTGGGAACTTCTGGATGATTTTTTTCTAGCAGCTTTTGTATTTCTTGTGCTGCTTCGTTCCTCTGACCGGGTGGAACACCGGAAAGTTTCCTCCCCTGACAAGGAGGAAGAAAAAAAAAAAGGGGTATGCAGTAACCTCTGGATATAATCTTTTGCACCCATAAACCTTTTGCTTGCCCTATCATCTAGGTGCAAAGAGAATCAACCCCTGACTGCCTCCAGAGTTTAACAGTCAGGTAGCGCTTGAGGAGCGCTGATAACGCCGGTCTAAAAAGGAATCTCTAAAGCCCTGGTTCTGCAGGCCTTCTCTGCCTCTAGGGCAACGTCTACCATTTTTAAAGATTTCTTCCACTGCCTTTGGAGAAATTATCCTCATGCAAATCCTGGAAAGTACCCCAGAGATTTATGGAACCACATCTTCTTACCACCTCTCTAGTTTCTAGAGGAGGTCCACTGAAGGGTAGAAAACTAGGTTCCTATAGCAGACCGGGTTTTTCCATCTTTCTTGCTGCAGGTAAGCATATCTTTAACTGATGGCCAAAACAAGGAAGTGCCATCGAATGGGGTATTAATAAAAAAGGGCTCCATAATGTCATACAGCCACATCCAGGCATGTCTCCGTATGGCGATACCTGAACCAGCAGCTCATGAAATACTTTCAGCTATATAAGAGATTTGTTTACTTCAAAAGCGTTGATGAGGTTAAAGAGTGGCCAGCTGAGAGGAAGTCCTTTTGAAATCCTCAGCAGACATGGACTCAGAATTTAATAGTTCTTTAGTCAAATCTCTCTGCAGCCCAGTAAAATGTGCCAAATAATTAAGTGACCTCAAAGCAAGGGTATCCAAGGTGAGCATTCGCTTTCCAAATCTGTCCAACTCTCTGGACTCCCTGGTTGGCAGATGGACAGAAGAGCTCTGATAGCCCTTTTTTACTGGCTGCAGTCACCACCACAGCATCAACAGGAACTCCTTTGCCCCAATGAAGACAGTCCTAAGAAGGGACCAAAACTTTGTCCAAGCACTTGGGTATGGTCTCAACAGTGTCCAGCTCCTTCCATGCCAAGCAGGAAACCAGGTCAATAAGTTCACCCATCTGGGGGAGAGTCATCAAAAACGTAGATGATTCAGCACCAAAAGCCTCCAAAAACACAGATTCTTCTTCAGGAGGAGTTTGGCATGACCAACCACCTTTCTTCTTAAAGATTTCTAGAATATCTCCAAAGGAGATATCAGGTGCTGATCTGGAGAATCCTTCTCCATCACAAACACTGTCCTTCATGACAGACTCCATGGGGGAATCTATGCGTCTCCTCTTACACATCTTCTTCCGAGGAACCTCCTCTGTGGGATGGGCAGGGGAAGTAAGTGGAACTGACTGGAGACTAACTGGAACTGGCTGTCCATGTGGATGAGGTCTGACAGACTCAAGAGTTTGGAACCAATGAAGGATAGTGCATAGGCAAAGCACCAGGGGAAACTACTTCCTATTCCTCCTCCGAGCCGAAGCTTCCAAAGAAGGTAAGTCGGGGTCATCCCCAGATCAGGGGTCAAGGGGAGAATCACAGCCAGGCTGTTCAGGGCTGAAGCTCCAAGAGGAAGGGATGGATCTGACAAAACTGAGTTTAACCCAACCCCTCAGATATGGTGCCGACATCCTGGCTCAGAAACCCACTCTGAATAAACACAAAACAAAAAATAAACTTATAACCAAAAACAAAAAAAATAGGCAGCAAGCTGTAGAATTCCAACCAGTTTATTGTTAGCGCTTTCATTCAGAAAATACATGAACTTCTTCAGACAAAGAAACCCCAAGAGTCCTCAGTTAAAATAAAACTATCAATTAAGATGAGATAATTAATTATAAAACCAATTAACATAATTTAAGAAATGTAAAGAGCCAGTGTTATACAAGGTAAAATGTATATGTGAATAAAATATGCTTTTTTTAAAAATCAGCAACAATTTTAAAAATACAACACATCAGTTTTATTACTTAACTTTCTTATGTGTATAAGTTAATCTAAATACTGTTAAATGCTAAATAACAAACAGCTCAAACAAGTGGAAATATAAAATTCGTATGAATGTATAAAGATATATATGTATAAATAAATATTTATAAATTCATTCAACTAATAGAAAAGTTATTTAACCAAATGTTATCTTTGAAGAGCTTTCAATTTCAAAATACATTTTATCAAGCAGTATTCATTAAGCCCTGGTGGAACATGTGCATATGTTTTAATTTGCCAAACAAGCTCCTGTTCTTCACGTTTTAATTCCCAGGGCCCACCTCTAATGTTGCTAACTATTTGCTGTAATATTGTAAACTGGCATTTGTGTGTGGGGTGTTCTAAAGTATGCCTAGCCAAAGCATTTGTGGTATTACCCCTACTAATTTGATATTGGTGTTCATAAATTCTCTGCTTAAACATTCTTTCAGTTTTACCAATATAGTAGCTTTGGCAACACTGGCATAAAGCAGCATATACTACTCCTGCTGTTTCACAGTTAAATTTTCCATTAATGATGTAGATTTTATTACGTATGCAAACTTTAGTTACCATAATGTGCTGGCACTGCTGACATCTCCCACACTTTCTCATCCCCCAGTTATTGGGGCATTTTTGATTGTTCATTTCCAACAAATCTTTAAAATTTAGGCCTCTTCTATTATGTGGTCTATCTCCTAATTTCATATTAATAGCACTGTCCTCTGATATTATAACCCAATTTTTATTCATAATATTTTTAATAGCATGTGCATCGATAGAGAAAGTAGTCAGAAACCTTATTTTACAATACAATTCCTAATACTATTCTCCCTATGCTCATCAGGGGGAGTATCACCTATTGTTTCTCCACAACCCCTGCATAGAATAGGTTTAAAATGGCCAGTAGTCCTTTTAGTAGCAACTTCATTAAACAATTGTTGAAAAAGCTGTTCTGGGTAGCCCCTTTCAAGAAACATGACTTTCAATGTGTTACATTCAAACAGAAAGTTAGTCTCTGATGAGACCATTCTGGCTGCCCTAACCAGTTGGCCCTTAATAACTGCCCTCTTCTGGTGGAATGGGTGACTACTACTAAAGTGTTGAAAAGTGAGTAAGTAGGTTTCCTGAAAATACTTGCCTTAAATCTATTGTTGGATTTATCTTTAGATAGTGACACGTCCAGAAAATTAATGGAGTCTGTGTTAAACGCAAAAGTGAAATCAAGGAAGTCTGTGAATTTGGAGATTTCATTAATAAAAGTTGTTACAAAATCTAGACTTCCTTTCCACATAAAAAACATCCTGAAAAATAAATAAATAAATTAATTAATTAAATTAAATAAAAAATGTCGTCCTGATATCTAGTGTACCATTTTACATTTTCCTTAAAAATGGGGTTCTGAAATAGGAAATGTCTTTCCCAAAATGCCATGACTGAATTTGCAAAACTGCCTCTGCATGGGGAGCCCATGGCTACCCCAGTTTTTTGCAAAAAATATTATTTGTCAAAAAGCATAAAGTTGTTATTCAAAACTAAATCTAACAAGGACGCAATTATATTTATCTCTTGCTGGTCCATCCCTTTCAAAAATAGGAATTCACTAACCCATTCAATGCCAACCTCTTGAGGTATGACGGTATACAGATCCTTTATATCTACCGTCAAAAAATTGCACTCTCCGTCAAATTCAAGAGAATTAATATTCTCTCAAAAAAAACGACGAATCCTTACAAATTTGGGGTTCACTGCAAATAAATGGCTTAAGTTTACTGTTCACATGCATAAATATGGATCTCCTGCCATCCACAATTGGCCTAAAAGGTGGCTCCATTATACTTTTGATTTTGGGAGATCCAAATAAAACTGGTGTTTACTGGTGCTGGCATGCATAGGTAATTATATGCGTCTATGTCAATACTGTTTTCCAAAAACAGGTCGTTTAAACTTTCTTTGATTTTTCGGTGTGCACTATTCACTTCGTTTAAGCTAACTTTAGAATAACAATCAGGAGATAAAACATTTTTGACATTTTGTTAATATAGTCCACTTCGCCCATGAACACAAGGCTGCCACCATTATCTGGCTTCATTACTCTAACATGGCAAATTTTCAACAAGTTTAAAAAAATAATTTACATTTATTCACATATACATTTTACCTTGTATAACACTGGTTCTTTAAATTTCTTAAGTTATGTTAATTGGTTTTATAATTAATTATTTCATCTTAATTGATAGATTTATTTTAACTGAGGACTCAATTTCTTTGTCTGAAGATGTTCCTGTATTTTCTGAACTAAAGCACTAACAATAAACTGGTTGGAATTCTACATCTTGCTGCCTATTTTTGTTTTCAGAGACCCACTCTGACCTGAGGGTATCAGAGCAGAGCCAGTCAGGGAAAATGGAGTGGAGGAAGGCGCTCTCACCTCAGATCTGATACCAAAACCCTTGGAAATCTCAGATCCTAGGACTCTGAAACCAAAGGTCTGATCGAACAGGCAGAAACAATGGACTTCGTACGCACACTCACAGATCCAGTAAGGGACAGAGATGGCAGAACCCCCATCTGGATCTGAGCTCTGAGGAATTTATGCATCATCCTATCCACATCTGCCTCAGACAAGCTTCTGGAAGACCTAGACGATGCTGTGGAAGGAGGTCAAGAGTGTTTCTTCAGAATTTGGAATAACTGAGTGGGCACAGGAGGAGAAATAGGTTTGACTGTGTATTCTGAAGTACGGCTTCTATGAGATGTACTGGTTTTCGGATCCAAGGGCTTCGGATCAGAAGAAGAGTTAGAAGGCAAGGGAAATACAACTATAGCAGCTAACCCTTTCAGATCAGAGGATGACTTTGCATCAGAGGAAAGGCCAAGAGATTTAGGATCAGAGGAGGTCAGATCCGAGATTTTCTAAACTTTTCAATCGGCTCTGAGGAAGCTCTCGGGGACTTCAGAGACTTTTTCCTGGACTATGAAGAAACACATTTAGATGACGAAGAAACACATTTAGATGTCTTTGAGGGAGGTTGAACCCCAGAAAGAGTAGGAAATAAACCTTTGAGGATGAGCTTATTACGCCTGTCAGACAAAACTCTTGGATTAAATGTACAGCATACTGAACAGGCCGGGTTAAGATGGTCTGGTCCCAGACCATAAATGCACTTCTTGTGAGCATCAGAGATCTTATGCGCACAAGAAGTGCACTTTTTAAACCCAGTTAGTTTCTCCAACATAGCTAAAAGGAGAACAACCCCTGAACTAAGTATACCAACAAACCAACAACTTTTTTTTTTGAAAGAGACGATAGTTATTTGAATGGAATTACCAGAAAAAAAATGATAATTATTAGAAAAAAAAACAGCCTGGAAAGGGGAAAAAGGATGTCAGCCATGGTATTTAAAGAAATATCTGACAGGTAAAAGAAGGTACCACCAATGGTACAAAAGCTACTAAAAACGTAGCAGAAAAGTCAAAGATCAAATAAATCCCAAACGCTAGCAATCACTAAGAAGGCTATCTAACTTTAACAATAAACAATAAAAAGGAAATCTGCTCACAATGCTCAAGAGCGGAACCACGATGGCAGCAAAACAGATCTGAGGCAATGGGGGTGGAATAGAGCATTATGGGTACAGGGAGGCACTCGAGAGCTGGATCCGAAATATAATGTATGTAGCTGAGTCAGATCTGAACCCATTAGTGAGGAAGAATGAAAAGGACAACATCAGATCATGCATTTTAACAATGGTAAACTTAGTTTAATGGTAGATAATGCCTGAGTAAGTAAACACACACACACACACACACACACACACACACACACACACACACACACACACACACACACACACACACACTCTGGGTGTATTAAAAGGACTGGAGGAGGGTTATATAATGAAATGAACTATTTAGAAAAATGTGACTTGGGATCAAACACAGGTGTGAAACTGCAACTAAAAGTCTTGCTAAAGTGCTCCAAGTTTACATATGCTTCTAGTATGAAGAATACATCTAAAAGAAGTGTCATGCATATATAATTGTAACATTAAAAGAATGGCTGCACTGTCAAACACTAACAGGGAAGGTGTTTACCTTGCGATGTATCTACATTCTTTATAAGACTGCAGTTATGAAGCTTAAAAATTGGGAAACATAATATACTTAACAGGTTATTTTACTTATAGGTGGTGAGTGGAACTGTGTGTGGAGCAATGAGGATGCGTCAGAAGGTCCAAAAAGGTAAACCGACTATAGAAGTTAAAGGCTCTTTTTTTTTAAAGTATGTGAAATTGTTTGTTACGTAGGTCATTACTTCAGTATCATATGTTCAGAGAGAGTTTCCATATTCTGGGCAAATACTCTTTACTACAATCTGATCATAACCTTTGGATGCCTGCAAAAGGATGCTTCATCTAAGTAATGACAGTACTGGATACAATATTAGGAAGTAGGTCAATCTTCAACCAATTGGAGTAAGAGTCGACTAACACCAAATAATGTTGACCATTCCACTTGAAAATATTGGTGGCTACTGTCAACCAAGGTAGTTCAGGAATCTGGTTTAGCTAAAGTGTTTTTTTTTCTGTTGATGTGGCTTAATTACACATAGAACAAGATAAAAGCACTCTCTCAAGGTCTTGTACCATAGAAGGCCAAAATACTAGTTCTCTCTTCCTTCTTTTGCTAGAGTCGGTTCCTGGGTGACCACAATGCAAAACACTAATGTATTCTTGTTGCAAGGACTATGAAACAATTACTTTTGGACCTTTCATAATTATACCATTGCCAGACAAAAATCTCATCTCTGTATGATAAATAAGGTTGCACTTCTTGAGGTAAATCAGATTTACCAATCAAGGATGACCATCAAAGCAAAGTGGTTGTGCCTCTGTGGCTGTGTGACCTCTCAGCTCATCAAGACATGTGGAAGAAAAATTTTTCACTTCCATGACTTTAAACAAAGGGTTCTCATTCTCATGCTGTTCAGCAGTGTTTCTGGGTGATCTGGATATTGTATCAGCAAGATAAAGAAGTTTGCCTTTCTCATAGACAAGAGTGAAATTAAACTTTTGCAATCTTAGCATCATGTGCTGCAATCTGGCTGGAGCTGAATGCATACACTTTCTCAAGATAGTGACTAGAGGTTGGTGGTCTGTTTCAATCTGGACAGGTCTACCACAAACAACTGTGGAACTTCAAACATGCAAACACATTTGTCAAAAAGCTCTTTAGCTGAGCATACTGCATTTCGGTTTGGGCAAGAGTTCTCAATGCACAGGCAATAGGATGACTCTGCTGAAGAATGACTGCACCAAAACCAAATTTTGAAGCATCACATGAAAGAGTAACTGGCTTGTGAACATCATAGTATCCGAGAGTTGGTGGACTAGCAATTCTCCGTTTCAGGTGTTGCTCTAACCAAGACCAGGATACATCTTTATGTGTCAGCTCTCCGAGTGGTGCTGAAAGTTGGCTCAAGTCTGGAATGAACTTGCCTAGGTAATTAACCATGCCAAAAAAATGCTGCAGGGCTTGAACACTGTCTGAAGCTGGCATCTCGAGAATGGCTGTTTGCTTAGAAGGGTCTGGTCGTAGGCCTAAACTAGTAAATAAAATGACCAACGTAAGTAACATCTTGTAGCCTGAATTTGCATTTCTGTTGGCTGAGCTTAAGATTCACTTGACGTGCTCTTTCCAGAGCTTTTCTGAGGTTTCTGTCATGCTCAGCTTCACAATTACCTCCTACTAGGATGTCTACTAGAATAGCATTTCACTTGCAAAATTTATCCCAAATGGCATTCTCAAAAATCTGTACCTTCTAAATGGAGTATTGAATGCAGTGAGCAATGATGATTTCTTGTCGTGACGAATTTGCCAAATGAACTCGCTGCATCTAAGACAGAAAAGACAGTGGCATTTGGCATCAGAGCTGCAACTTCTTCAACTGTATGCATTGGATGATGTCTTTTTAGTGCTTTGTTCAAAGCTCGTGGCTCAATACATATTCTGATGACATCTGAGCTATTCTTATGAGCTACCACCATGGAAGATACCCACTCAGTTGGTTCTGCTACTGGACAAATCATACTTTGTTGCACCATTTTATCTAACTTGGCTTTGACTCTGTCCTGCATGGCTGCGGGAACTTTTCGAGCTAGCCAGATAACTGGACTGACATCTCTAACTTCCTGGAGAACACAACTGCAAGCTTCCCTAGTTGGTCTTTGAAAAGATCAGCATAGGCAGAAAATATGTACTGGGAGAAACTGGACTAGTGGCCTTTCAAGTTGACATGATTTCATTTAATAAGGAAGTCAAGCAGGCCCATTTTCAAACTGCCTAGGAGCCATAATAATGACACGATTTACCTCTTGGCAACATAAATAAGTTGCAGCTTCTTCCAGCAGAGTAACATGAAAGCACTACGGAGGAATCAGTCTGAATTTCTTCACCACTATAAGCAACAAGATTTGCACACTTTGCCAAATCAAGCCTTTCACCATGACACACACTAGCATATGTTGCTGCTGACATAACATTGCACAAGGAAGCTATTTCAACTTTGAGCTCTATGGGTTTTCTATGCATCCGAACAGTACAAAATACTTCATTTTTTGCCCTTAAATCTACTGCATTAACTGTTTCATGAAGCACTGACACACCATCAACATAAACAGTAGGGTTGCAGCTCTCTAACTGATCAAGTCATTTTTTGAAATGTTCCCTTTTAATAAAAGAATGTGGGCCTTTTGATTTACAAAACCTTTTGAAATTATTCAATTTCTTGCATTTGTGGCATTACAGACCAAAAGCTACACATTTTTTTCCTTTTAGATTCATGACTTCCACCACAATTACAACAGTTTGTAATTAAATTGGGTAAGCACGCACCTTCACCCTTATGCCTGTTTGCTGACACACTCTTATGCTTCACCGAGACTGTGCAAACTCTGGAATTTGCTGGAAATCTCTGGGGTTTACCAGTGGGTGCTGCGGGGCTACAGTTGCTGCCATGTGCCTGGGCCTGTTTCTTTTAACCACATGCTGCATACTATCAAAATGAACTTTGTCACTATGTCTTCTAGAACTATTCTCATTTGTAAGCATATTTGTATGCTTTTCTGTGAGCTCATATATCTGACAAATCTCAATGGCCTTATTCAAAGTTAAATTATTGTCATGAAGCAAAATCTTTCTCACAGCATCATCTTTAATACCACACACAAGTCTGTCCTTTACCAACTCGTCCCTTAAATAACCAAATTTGCACATTTTAGCCTTGTTTCTCAAGTCAGTTATATATGCTCCAAAAGTTTCACCAGGCTTTTGACCCCTTGTACAAAATAAGTGCCTCTCCATTGTAACATTTGTCTGGGGGTTAGACATTTCTCTGAATTTACGTTTTAAGCATTCAGGAAACCCCCTTGACTCAGCCAATACAACAATATGATGGATTTCCCCCTCTCCCATACAGACAGCAGGTGCATACACAAATGAACGTTTCCTTTTAATGGCTTCTGACTTAGCTAAATTAAAGTAGAATAAATGCCTTTGTACGGTCATCGTTATCAAAAAATGCAGCTTGTATGAAAATATCGTATTCTTGCTCAAACACACTCCAGTTCTCTGCAATATTATCAAACACAAGTGCACTGGGTTTTCGAAATCCATCTGCCATGCCCACAAACTATGCACAAACACAATGAAAATATGGCCCTTGCAATTATGTAAGAACAAACTGTTCTGTGAGCTTGTAATAACATTCAAATGCACAATAAATTCTTTGAAATACTGTACTTTGAGAAATAACTTTACTGTAATACTGCACAAACAAGCAAACACCTTACACCACTCCTGATAACTTGGATATCTTTATTTAATAACAAAAAATACATGCTTAGCAAAAATGCAGCCGTTTCCTCTTATTTTATTTATTTTTTTTTTTTGCAATTAGGACTTTAATTAAAACATTTTCCGTGGCAATTTGAATATTTTTTCATCACTATCAGACATATCGGTTTATTCAAATATCATCTTCTGTATGCCTCATTTCATATTTTGCGAATGATAGTCTTGAGCAAGTTTTAACATCTGAAATCCGTTTATAACTTGTTTTGTAAATTATACGTGCAGCAGGGATGATTCACTTGTTTATATACCTGCAATGCCAACCAGGTGCCTCTCGGACTTAAATGGAAGAAACTGGAAGAAACTGGAACTCTTTCTGGCAACAAATTATTTTGGCCATTCTTCTTCTAACATCATGTCCCTTTAGACATGCTGCTTCTGACAACATGTCACTCGTCCCTCTCTAACATAGATGACAAGCAGGCGGGGTATTTCGCTTAGATGCTTTAATACCTAGAAACACATCAGGATGGATAGCAGCATCATAAAATACAAACAAACTGGTTAACAGACAGACATTCCTTCCGTACGTACATACATCTCAGTTTGCTACAAAATGGCAGTCAGGATCACACATGCTCAGTATTTCTACACTTGTGCAAGCCCTTGATAGCTTCTTAAAGATGCATACACGCACACTGATCTACAGCTATTACCTTAGAACTGTTGTTATTAGGAAGCAAAACTGCAATATTTGAAAATGTACATAGTTTTGTGTATTATTATTAAGTTAATAGGTTTTAGAGGGTTTTCTTGGGGGTTGTTCTGTTTCAGGGCTTTCAAAAAAAAAAAAAAAAAAAGTTATACAAGATGTAGCATAGGCTCAAACGGATATGACAAGAAACAGCTGTATAAAAAGACCAACCTGCCAAACAGCATATGCAAGTAAAATAAAAGTTGGAACTAGACATTTAACAAAAAGGCAGTTGTACATAAAAAGGTGGTAATAATAATAACTATATAAGAAAATTATGCTTTGTGTAATGTCTTTCAAATTGGAATCGTCTTACAGATAAACATAAACATAAAAAAGAAAGAGTACTGAACTATATTAAAAATGCAGAGTGCAAAGAGCTATGCTACAGGAGACATACCTGGAAAGAGCTGAACATATGAATCTGATAAAGACAGGTTTTCAGGATGGTTATTCATCGGAATATCTGGGGCAAAGGAAAAGATGAGTACTGATATTAATTGGAAGAGGAGCTCCAATAGTGATAGAAGAGGAAAAATGATAATAATGGAAAATATATAGTACTAAGGGGCTACTGGCAAGGGAGGAGGATTATATCGGGATGCATTTACATTCCACCTAAAACTGCTATAATGGAGCTTAAGAAAATTCTTACTTACAGGTGGAGACGAATTTGGTTTGCAACAGTGAAAAATGTGTCTGGGGGGGCCTAGAAGAGAAAATACAACAAAGGAGAGTACATTTTTTTAAGAATTTTATGAAAACATTTGGCATGGAATAGGTGAATTCAATACTAGGAGTTCGGAGTGAATTTACACATTACTCGCCAAGATACAAAAACTCGGCTATGCTAGATAACATTTATATCTCACAGGAACATGTGCATTTAACTGAAGGTCTTGAAGCGCACCCAATAGTATTTCAGATCATGCGCCAATAATAATAAGAAACAAGAATTATTTACAGGAACTGACAAATGTTGAAGTATTACCAAATAGGGGGAATCTCTCAGAACAAGAAAAGGAGCAACTGCAGAATGCTAAACAGAAAATAAGAGATTACCTCGACAATATGCACAAGTTTAGAAAGACTGCTGTTAAGCAACTATTTTTTTGAAAATAGTTCTAGGAGTACAAAAACTTTTAGCACAATGACTCAGGCAACAGAAAGTAGAAAGAGCCGTCGCCAAGCTTAGAGAGCCTATAACAACGAAGATAAGATGCTGTACAAGTACTATAAATATTTCAAAAAGTTTATGAAAGTTCGTATAAAACACAGAAATATTGAAATCAGTACAGGGTGGGAGGTTGGCCTAATGGTTAAGGTGTTTACCTTACAGACACAAGGTGCACGGTTTGATTCTCACATGGGGGTAACTGGCTAGGCTTAACATAGCCTGAAAGGGCAGGTAGCCTAGTACTACTAACCTATGAACCTATAAAGAAAAGGTACAAATGGAAATGTTTATGAAATATGCCAAGGTTAGATGCAGACGAGGCTCAATTACTAACAGAACAGGAAGAGATGAGATAAAAATGGCTACGTATAACCAAGTTACAGGAAAGTCCCCAGGAATAGATGATATTCCTGTGGCAGTTTGGAAGCTAGGAGGGAAAAAAACTGATCTGGAAGGTTTTAACAGAATTTTAAGAGAAGTACTAGCATGCTGGAAAAAAGCAGTGGTAACGGTAATACCTAAACAGGGTAAAGATTCATCAGATCCAGCTTCATACGGGCTCTTTTCAATACTAAACCATGATTATAAAAAGTGTTTGTCTAAAATGGCTAAAAGAATGGCAAAAGTGATACAAAAATTGATAGATATTGATAGATATGTATTACTGTCATTTTGTGGACGGGAGGGAAACATTTGACAATATTAAACAGAACACTGAAGATCAAGAGGGAAGCAGAATTTTAGAAAATAAGACAATTATTGGTGGATCTTGATGCAGAAAAAGCATTTGATAGAGTAGACTGGGACTTCATGAGCAGGGCAATAGAAGCATTTGCTTTCCTCTGATACAATTATAAGGTTGATCATATGAGGGATTAGCGGTGAAAATTTAAGTGGGTGGGGTCATCTGAAAACTTCTGCTTGAGTAGAGGAACCAGGCAGGGTTGTCAGCTTTCCCCTTTGCTGTTTGCATTAGTTAGAACAACTGGCAGAGAAAATAAGGGACTCAAACATTCAAGGTATAATTTTATGGTAGCCAGGAAAATCTAGTTCTACTTGCAAAAATCAAAAAGGACATTACAGTGTTGTGGAACATTCTAAGACAGTTTCAAATCTTTCGGTATACAAAATTAATTAAGCTAAAACAAAGGCAACAGTGGTAAATTATGTACCCACGCACAAACTGGTCCAAAACTTTATGGGGGCATAAGTAGTTAGGAGTATGGATTAGAAATGACTCTGTTGTGCCAGCTAAGGATATGTGGGAAGAGACTAAACGGAAGATAATACAAAAACTGAGAAACTGGAAGCTTTGTTATGGATATGAATACTAAGACACAAGCAATTAAAATATTTTTAGTCCCTTTAGTGTTATACACAGGTAAGGCATATTTTTATCAACCAGAGGAGAAGCTGTGGATAGCAACTGAACAAAAAAAAAAAAAAAAGGTACTTCAGTATTACTGCAACCACATTACAAGCAGGACAAGCTGCTCATTTCCAAGCGATTGGTTGTGCGATCATACTGAGGTTATTTTCAGTTCCAGACATGGATGGCCAAAAATTCGAGAGGACAATGTCAGCATCCATGTCAGTAATACATAATTTAGGGTTATGCTCGACGACATGATCATGATTTTCTTTACTGCATGTAGCTTCACATGCTCCACGTACTTGTAGTTAAGGGAAAATGTGAAAGGTTTTGTTGGCTTTCAAAGTCATAAACAGTTAAGGGATGGTGTCACAAGGGCATTATAATGTGGGGTTTTTTGGATAAAGTACTGATGAGTGAAGTCAGTAAATGATGCATTTCAATTTCAGAGTTGCTTTCCTTCAGAAGACACATGAGAACAAATGCTGCTATTGTAACAACTTTGCAAGTGTATTACAGCAGCTTAACAACACGTTACTGGAATTGACAGCAGTTAGAAACCATTTCGTATTCTGCCGCTATCAACTGCTGTTTAGGACAGGCAGTCTGTATTGAGTAATGTGGGACCCGACCATAAATTTCATAACTTTAACTACTTACATCAGCAGGAGTAGTGCTTGCAAATGAGCCGCTTGTCCTGCTTGGAATGTGGTTGCAATAATATGCCAGTACCAAAAAGAGTTGAAGGATTTTATTTGGGAATGGAAGACAGCAAGGGTCAAGTGGGATAAGCTGATTCTTCTGATAGAACAAGGCAGACTGGGATTACCCAATTTGAGGGGGTATTTTAGAACAGTTAAGGCTGTTATACACAGCACAAGCAGAAAACTATATTTCAAAGGGGAAACGAATGATGATGATACAGGGGGAAGTGCAAGAAATAAGGAGAGATTGGGATTTTGGGGGCAGACTCTTAAGGAGATGAATAAAAATCAAACAGGAGTATTATATTCATAAAATAGCAAGGAGTATTCTAAGAATTAAACCAGCACGAGAATGGAGAAAAAAAGATTCTGCCAAAAGGGATAACTGTGGTTAGGTATACAGATAACAGGCAAGAGGGGGCTGGAACTTATTGGAGAAAACTGGCAAAGCAACCAAGGTTTTGGGAGCAAATAACTAGAAAGGGAAAGGTAACAGAATGGAAAGAGGCCAAGAAATTATTTGGGCTGCAAGTTAGTGACTGCCTTCCCTATCTAGGATTGATATCAGAGTATAAGAAAAGAGAAAGAAATAGGGAGGTCCTAAATGAAAGACCAGCACTGGTAGATTTTTTAATAAAATCTAGAACAGAAGCTGCTGTTAAAAAAGGAATAATTAGTACAGCATATAAAATATTGCATGATAATTGCAAGAATCAGAGGAGCTTAGAAAGGATTGGGAAAAGAGATTGGATACGCAATTCTTAGAGACATGCAGGATATATGTATGTCTCTCAAATATGCAACACAGTCTAGAAGATTTAGCATCTTTGCCTGGGAGTGTTTACATCAGTATTTTTATACCCCAAGTAGACTCCAAAGAATTTTTCCTCAGGTGGATAGCAAATGTTGGAGGTCTGACAGGCAAGAAAGAGGTGGCTGGGAACATAGTTTTTGGGAGTGTTAATGAGCTGGCAAACTTTAGAGATTCCCTGTGAACCCTTCTGTCGGAGATGCTGGGTTAGCAGATTGGATTGACTGGGGAGATTTTTTCTGAGCTATGATACAGAATCAGAATTGCCTAGACATAGTAAAGCCTTGCTGAGTCTAAATTATGGTGGCTGCCAAAAAAGCAATTACTAGAAAACGGAAATCAAAGTCTAGACCAACTTTACTAGAAGTACTGAATATAGTAACATATATAAAACAACTGGAATTGGGATCTTTAGAAAAGAGGCAGAGCAAACTACATAGAAAAAATGGGAATTGTGGGAACAATGTATCCAAAGAAGGAACGAGGTCTAAGATGCAGGATTCGAATTACCCATATAATTCTTAACGGACAATGACTAGATAGATAAAATGGATACAAAAAGTTTACACACCCCTGTTAAAATGTCAGGTTTTTATGATATAAAAAATGAGACCACAATAAATCATTTCAAAACTTTTCCCACCTTTAATGTGACCTATAACCTGTACAATTCAATTGAAAAATAAACAAATCTGTTAGGGGGAAAAATATTAAAAAAAAACATAAAATATGCTGGTTGCATGTGTGTGCACACCCTTAAACTAATACTTTGTTGAAGCACCTTTTAATTTAATTACATCATTCAGTCTTCTTGGTTACACACCTGCCATCAATTAGAGACTCTGATTAACCCCAAATAAAGTTCTGCTGTCCTAGCAGGATTTTCCCGGCATTTGCTCAATTGCCTTCTACAGCAAAAGCCATGGTACGCAGAGAGCTTACAAAGCATCAAAGGGATCTCATTGCTGAAAGGTATCAGTCAGGAGAAGGGTACAAATAAATTTCCACAGCACTGAATATACCATGGAACACAATGAAGACAATCATCAAAAAGTGGAGAAAATATGGGACAACAGTGACTTTGCAAAGAACTGGACATCCCTCCAAAATTGATGAAAACACAAGATTAAAACTGGTCAGGGAGGCTACCAAGAGACCTACAGCAACACTGAAGGAGCTGCAGGAATTTCTGGCAAGCACTGGTTGTGTACTACATGTGATAATCTCCCATATTCTCCATATATCTGGATTGTGCGGTAGGGTTGCAAGATGGAAGCCTTTTCTTACACAGAAAAACATCCAGGCCCTGCTAAAATTTGCAAAATACATCAAGTCTCCCAAAAGCATGTGAGAAAATGTGTTATGGTCTGATGAGACAAAGGTTGAACTTTCTGGCCACAATTCCAAAAGGTATGTTTGGTGCAAAAACACTTTGCATCACCAAAAGAACACCATCCCCAAGGTGAAGCATGGTGGTGGCAGTATCATGCTTTGAGGTTGCTTTTCTTCAGCCGGAACTGGGGCTTTAGTCAAGGTGGAGGGAATTATGAACAGTTCCAAATACCAGTCACCTTTCACCCAAAACCTTCAGGCATCTGCTAGAAAGTTGAAGATGAAGAAGAATTTCACCTTTCAACATGACAATGACCTCAAGCATACATCCAAATCAACAAAAGAATGGCTTCACCAGAAGAAAAGTAAAGTTTTGGAATGGCCCAGCCAGAGCCCAGACCTAAATCCAATAGAAAATCTGTAGGGTGACCTGAAGAGGGCTGTGTACAAGAGATGCCCTCACAATCTGACAGATTTGGAATGCTTTTGCAAGGAAGAGTGGGCAAATCTTGCTAAGTCAAGATATGCCATACTGACAGACTCCTATCCAAGAAGGCTGAATGCTGAAATTAAATCAAAAGGTGCTTCAACAAAGTATTAGTTTAAGGGTGTGTACACTTATGCAATCAGTGTATTGTACATTTTTTTATATATTTTTTCCCCCCCAACAGATTTGTTTCTCAATTGAATTGTACAGGTTATAGGTCACATTAAAGGTGGGAAACGTTTTGAAATTATTTATTGTGGTCTCATTTTTTATATCACAAAAACCTGGCATTTTAACAGGGGTGTGTAAACTCTTTATATCCACTGTAAGTGATGTATAATGTTTTCAACTACAGTTGTTTCAATGATGTCGGAGATGTACAATGCTTGGAACTAAAGTGGTGCCAGTGTTTGTTTTTCATTTATATAAATGCAAGCTGGCCTAGGTCACAGTGATTATGTTTATGTGTGGGGGGGGGGGGGAGAGGCCCAACAACAACAGTGGTATTTTCTTACATTCTGCTTCCCTCTGGATCATCAGTGTTCTGTTCACATTTTCAAATGTTTGCTTCCCCTCCACAAAACCACAATGATCCACATCTATACATTTTGGCATCATTTTTGCCATTCTTGTAGCCACTATATAGACTGAAATATTTTATTATCATGGTTTAGTATTGAAATGGGCCTATATGAAGCTGGATTTGATGGATCTTTACCCTCTTATTACCATTTTTATCGCATCTCTTCTATCCTGTTAGTAACGGAGTCCCATCCATAAACATTTACATTTATACCTTTTCTTGATTTCTACATTTTTCTGCTTTATACAGACTTTGATATAATTTCAGAAATGCTTCTAATACCTCTAAAGAATCTCACTGCCTTCCTTGTTATAGGCTACCTAAGCTTGGTGACCGTCCTTTCTACTTTCTGTTGCCTGAGCTGTTGTGCTAAACGTTTTTGTGCTCTACAAATATCAAAAAACAATTGCTTAACAGCAATCTTTCTAAACTCATGCATATTATCGAGGTAATCCCTTATTTTCTATTTAGCATTCTGCATTTGCTCCTCTTCTTGTTCCATGAGATTTCCCCCTATTCTGCATTACTTTAACATTTATCAATCCCTCTAAATAATTATGGCTACTTCTTAATCATATCTCCCTCTCTTATTTCTACCCTGTATTTAAAATCCACTGTAATTTTATCCCACTCCCTAGCTATATATATTCAGAAGAAATGCTCATCTTGTTTAATAGTTCCTGAATAATTTCCACTACCCATTCCTTAAACACCTGTCTTTTCAACAGATATGTGGGCAAGTACCAGTGTCTCATTTTTATTTCATTACCCTATGTTTTTATTCTTGTTATTATTAGCTCAGGATCTGAAATATGGTTATTGGGTGCATTATCAAGACCTTCCATTAAATGCACATGTTCCTGTGAAACAAACTCTGTCTAGACTACCCCAGTTTTTGTATTTTGGGGAATAATTAATTCACATCTTCCATGCCAAACATTTTCATAAAATTTCTTCAAAAGTCTGGGGCCCCCAGACACATATTCACTACTGCAAATCAAATTCCAGTCCCCATCTACAAGTAATATTCTTTGCTGAAAGCTGAATATTTCTCCAGGAATTTTCTTAAGCTCCATTACAGCAGTAGCCCCTTAGTACTACAAATCTACCATTATTATGTTTTTATCCTCCATTACTACTGGAACTCCTCTTGTAATACAAGTACTTATCTCTTCCTTTGTCCCAGGCATCCCACTGAATAACCATCCTGAAAACCTTTCTTTATCAAATTCACGTTCCGTTCTTTCCACGTGCATCTCCTGTAGCATACCTATTTCCACTCTACATTTTTTAATATGATTCAGTACTCTGTTTTTGTACTTATCTGTGAGACCATTAACATTTAAAGACATTGCAAAAAGCATAATTGTATTAAAAAGTTATTATTCCCACCTTTTATGTATAACAACTTTGTTGTTAAAATGTCTAGTTCCAGCTTTTGTGTTACATGCATACACTGTTTGGCAGGTTGAACTTTTACACCGTTTCTAGTTATTCATTTCAGCCTATGTCGCATCTTATGAAACTTTGTTTTACTAAAAGGCTTCAACACACACACACACACACACACACACACACACACACACACACACACACACACACACACACACACACCTCCCCAAAGCCTAACTATGTGCATCTTCAAATATTAAAGTTTTACCCTCCTCATAGGAACAAATGTCCCAAAATGACATCTGCATCAGACTTGAGTTAGCATGGATAGCCTTTACTTTAGGTTAATAGGCATGGTGAAGCCTGTGCTTCTACTAAGTGCCATCTGATTTTGTCTTGGCTTTATAGCTCTCCTAGCTGGGAAAACACCCAAATGCTTTCAGGGAACATCATCTCCTAGCCAATTTCTCTATCAGATTGTAGCAAATTTCTCTTTATCAAGATTGTCTCTATGGAGACATGAGGGCCTGATACAGAACTGCTACTAAGCATACATTTATTTCCTAGGAAAAAAAAGCCTTATTATACTCAATACTTTTTTCATTTACTTGCTTTCTCTTACAACCCATTACTAGATCAACCTAAGGGCTTTAATCCAGTCATCCCCCCATGCAAGAATGAGAAAAAAGCACATTCATTTTTCTTTTGTCATGCTCTTTTAACCAGACATTTGTAACACTGCAATGTCGACATTTCTTAAAACTGAACAAGGAGAAAAAGAGAGAAAGGTGAAATAAAAAAAAAACAGGAGGAGTATCTGATTGCACAGTACCCCCAATACACTTAAAAACTGAGAAAACTTTATAGCATGCAAAGAAAATCAAACACTGCAAAACAGTACTATTAAGAAACAAATTCTGTTTTACTTAGAATTGACTTTCTCTCTCCTCTTTCCCTCCCATAAATATTTTTCCAAACATTAAATGACATTAAGTAAAACATGTACTTTAAAGTCCCCCACAAGTCCAAAGTCCAATATTTCCAGATTTTCTTGTTCTGTCATATAATTATTACTCTGTAATCCCACATTTGTCAATTTCCAAGTTATTGGTTTTATTCCTGTTCATCTCCATCTCCCAAATCCTGTTTCTGATTAATTTCTAATATATTCTCAGTTCTTCTAGTCAACTCTTGTGCTCCCCTTCCTTCTCTCCAGCATTTTCTGTTGAAACACTGGAAAAGGTTTCACTCCCATAGTCTATCTGTAGTCTTTATTACCAGAACAAAAAAAAAAAAACAAAATCTCCTTCTGTTTCACAGCTCCCTTTTCATTGGGCAAGCTTTTGTATTCCCTCCTTAGCATGTACTTCATCAAAAATGATTTTCTCCCTCCACAGAAGAATACATTGAAAACAGTGGGGTACAGCAGTTTGAATCTCATGCCTGCATCTCGACATTCCCCAAAATCTCCTTCTGTTTCACAGCTCCCTTTTCACTGGGAAAGCTTTTGTATTCCTTCCTTAGCACGTACTTCATCAAAAATGATTTTGTCCCTCCACGGAAGAATACACTGAAAACAGTTTGGTACAGCAGTTTGAATCTCATGCCTGCTTCTCGACATTCCCTAAACAGGAGAATAAATTTACTCCTCTGCTGCCTAGTATACAATGAGTAATCATTCTCCACAAATACTCTGCCGTCTCTCACTTTCAGTACTTTATCCATCTGCCACAGTTTTGTCAAAATAATCTCCTTCTGCTGGTAGGATTGCATCTTTACAATTAAAAGGTCTAGGTTGCTGTCTCACAGCTAGGTCTGTAGCATACACACAATGTACCCTTTCTATAACAACTTCTGCTGTGGAACACCAGTCCAGTTGCTTATTTGTGCTTTCATAAAATTAATCCAGTCTGCTCCTTCCAGCTTCTCTGGTACAGCTAAGAATCTCAGATTTTCCCTACATTCTTTGTCCTTACTATGTACTCTGTTCTATTATTTTTTGAAACACCTCTTCTTGAGCAGTCTCTTATTCAGCCAGCCTTTTCTTCATTTCACCCTCTGATTTTTGCAGTTTTATTACCTCTTCTAAATACCTGTTAGTTCTTCCATTTTTTAGCCTCTTGTTTGAGTTGATATACTCCATCAGTGTTTCATTTATTTTAACCAGGTCTGTGTGCAGTTCTTATGCTGTCCTCTAGGTTACTGGAAGTCAAGCCTGGAGCTTGCACTGCTTTTTGCTAAATAACTGCAGTACTTTTCCTAGTCAGTGTTTTTTTCCTCATCTTTTGTAGCTGATTATCCTTCAGGTCCTCTGGTATTTCTTTTTTCCTGGCATCCAGACAGTGCACTTACTAGCCATTTACTAAAATTTACCCAGAAACACAAAAGTCCACTGCCCTTCTCTGCAGAGTTTTTGTTTTCACACTGGGAAAGCTAGAATTAAGCTGTTATTCAATGCACAGCCATTTTGGAAGCCCTGGTTAAACTGCTTTTGACAAAAAAAACCCAGTGTACAGAAATTCTTAGTGCAAAGGCTTGGGTAGCAGAAAGTAGAAACTGCTGTAGCAAACCTCAGGGG
The DNA here is from genome assembly GCF_019279795.1 of Protopterus annectens. Classification (NCBI taxonomy): domain Eukaryota; kingdom Metazoa; phylum Chordata; order Ceratodontiformes; family Protopteridae; genus Protopterus; species Protopterus annectens. The sequence goes on from NC_056746.1 coordinate 531,109,699, forward strand.
ACCTGCCACAAGAAGGCCAACTAGGAATCTTCAAAAGTTAATAGAAACTTACAATCCAGACTGGGGAAATTAGGAAGAAATGCAACTGGAACTATTTTTGTAAAATGGAAATACTGCAAAGCTTAGTGAAGCAAAAGTTCAGCAATTAGTCAGGAAGATACAAAAATATATCTGTGAAGTGTAATCAAACAGAGAAATCTCCATTTCAGAGTTAGGAGGAAAGAGGCTGTCAGCATTTTGGAAGGCATTGTTTAGTTATGTTTTAAAAGGAGGAAAATAGCCACATTGTGAAAAAAAACTTAACAGTGGTAATTTTTACCAAAGGACAGCAAGGACCCTATACTCAACTAAAGTAATAGGTCAGTAAGACTTTGTAAAGTATATATGAACATAGTGCAATGCACACAAGTAGAGTTATGATGGAAATTCTGTGTGTAATGTATATGTATGTGACAAAGTGACACATTACTGAAGTTTCTCTTCCATCGCTGTTATTTCAAGTTAATAACGTGATGAATAAAGTTCTTTCAGAAAAAAGGGGAGTAAGGAATCTAGAGGACAAAGATCACAGCAGACGACAAAAAGAAAGGTACAATGGTGGGAGAGGAGTGAATTAGCCTAGAAAAGGTTCATAAGAAGTTATCGGAGTACGCTGACAGATGAAGATGAACTTCAGTTCAGAGCAGTTTAAGAGATTAGAATGCAACACTGAATGAAAGCCACGTGTCAATTGGACAAGTATATTTAGGAATAGTTATATTAGTGACAAGAAATCACCTGCTCCAAAGCAAGAAAGCAGCAGTTAAAGCAAAGACTGGACTGCTTCTCGAGGAATGCAATTTCCAAAGACATACAACTTACACACTCACTACAGAAGGCTAATTACATTGTAAGCATTGTAACTGGAAAAAATGTATGCTAGCTGCGGTAACTGAACAAATGAGTCAAGACCTTCAGTCTTCTGTCAATTAGCATACTCAACTTTGAAACATCTGTCAAATAATCCAACTTCCCGTAAAGTTTTTATAAACACTGGAGTTCACATTTCAGGATGCCAAGGAGGGGTGCATAAAACTCCATTTCAGTGATAAAAGTCAGGATGACTACAGTAAGAATACAACACTTAAATATGTGACTATCTGCAATTCAAAGTCGCACATACAAAAATATCTATTTACTACCTTCTTATCATGTTACTACCTTCTTTGTTTTATGGAATAATCTAAAGATACAGAAAGTCTTAAGTCTGCAATGTGAAAAATGGAACTTTTTTCCTGATTCAGTAACATGGTTACAATATCAAGTTAATGAGCTATGCCCAAACTGATGCACTATGTCTTACCTCATAAAACGTAAGTGGACATTTCTTTTTCTCTTCAGCAGAGTATTCATATTTCTGCCTTGCAATTACACTTGGGTGACACAGGTCAAGTGTTTACCTGCACATTTGTGCTTGTTCATAATGCAGTGGAGTGGGTACATACAACCAGGGCAAAGGCTGCAAAAATCATATGGTTTGAGCAGTGAAAAATTAGCTGGCGGATAAAGCAAGAGGCAAAAAGATTCGGATAGCAAAGTCATCATAAAGAGGTACAAAAAACAACAAAAAGTATTAATTTGTTAATTTTCCAGTTTACAATTACAACATATCAATTTTAAAGCAATTACTGCAAGAAAAAAAATCCTAGCATAATAGGAATCTGAGTAGATTCAATAAGTTATGTTGTACTGGTCAACATACTTACCTGATTGTGGCTAAAAAACAGCAATGCTCCAGAATACATTAGTTCTCTTGCTTCTACATATTTAGCCTGTGACATGTACCTGCCAGAGAAGAGTAAAAGGTGTACAATTACAGAAAAGACAAATATCCAACAATTTAGCTACTGTGAATATAAAAATGTATTTTTAGTGGTTAATATAAGTCTGAGTATTTTTTTCTTTAATGCCACAATCTTGTAACATTCTGCATCCCCAGTTTTGTCAACAAGAAACAAATGTGTTTGAACAACAATTTGGGACATTCAAAAACAGAGCTACACAAGAGCACACTACTTCACATGCTGCAGCAAGATTAGGGGTTTCAACAATGTAGTCAGTACCAAGAATCATAGCATATTGTTTTCAGGCTTTTTCCGCCAATTTGTAATTAAATGACAGCATCCTAGCCTCTCCATTCCTTGGCAGAGTGCCAGCAGCTTACCTCCATAAAACGTAGCTGCCCCAACAAGACCTTCACTAGTGTTAGTTACAAGTGAAGTAGCCAAGGCAGGTCACCTTTACAGACTATCTAAAAGCTGCCTGACTTAACACCCATGTCCTGTGTGCGCGCTTGCCTTTGAAACATACTCAAATGGCACTGGTAGAAAAGACAAAAAGAAATTAAAACAAAACATCCCCCATCCTTGTGCATTAACTTAATAAATTTTCTCCCCAAGCAAACAAAATAATCACCAGCCTGTAGCAGTTCCCCTCTTTTATGGGGGGGGGGGGGGGGGTCGTCAGTAGATTTACTATATTACAACTGGAAAAATACAAGCTCAGACGTAATCTACAAGCCTTGCAATGCCCTGCTAGCTCAGCTTCATAACTCTGTCAGCAGAAAACAAATCACTCTCCCTCAAACATCCATTCAATGGCTATAGTGAGTACCAGTCATGACCCCAGACATTAGCTAACATCGAAGACACAAGGTGGGGAGGTAAGGGGAGCACACCAAATTTTCAAGTCGAGGCATTAACAAGTAATCTCCAGACAGCTTTCCTGGCATTTTTGCAGAAAAAAATAGAAATTCCTCATATCTGTCCCTCTTGAACAGTCTTTACTGCAAAATGTCAGTCTTTCAGGACAAATTAACGGTATGCATGATCTATCACAGTCCTCATCAGTAAGCACTTGGAACCACGGATTTGAACTTTCCAATGGTCTCTGCAGCCAGACTGGCTGAAATTGAAATCCAGAGACAATGAGACACTATAGCAACTGTCGCATTTTTACTGACAACCACCTACTACTTTAACTACAACTCTTACATACTGTTTAATAGTGTTATTTGTGGCAAGGCTCTCAAACAAAGCCATGACAAACATACTGGATGTGAGTACCACACACCACTACATTAAACTAATCAAACACAGCTCAGATCAAACACAGACCTACATATACTGATGCTCTTAAAAGTAACCTACCTAAACCACAAAGGCCTCTTAAATGTAACCCAAGGAATAAACCCCCTCAGCAATGTCACAAACACAACACAGACAGCACCCAGTCTTAAACTGTCTTTCTGCTTTTCCCGGTTAGGGGTCGCCACAGTGGAACTCCGGTCTGCTAATGATTGGCAGTACATTTTTACTTGCTGGCTTGCCGGGCCTAACGCACAACCTTCAACGAAGGAACGCCCATTCACGCATGTCAACACACAGAAGACGCCCTGAGAATCGAACATGCAAAGTCTAATTGTGAGGCAACAACGCTACCGCAGCACCACACAGACAGCACCCAGTATGAATTATTTATTTGGAAGTCACACTGATTCAATTCAAAAGGCCATTAAGCAAACCTAGACATTATCCAATATCTCAGTCATTGGCGACTCCACAGTGAGACACAGTGATGTACCATTTGTTAAGCTGTGCAAGAACAGGGTCACAATTAGTTGCCTATCATGTACAAAGACTCATGAAACCATGCATACACTCAAATTCTTACACAAGTACACATATGACACAGTCATGGAACACACAAGTGTAAATAGCTTGAGACATACCTCTGGGGACTATAAGATTAGACACATGATGGTGTTCTCAGTGTGTGTGCCTGAGGAAGGTATGAAGCTAGTCTTCAGCAGCACTCTACCATCACCAAGAAAGACGCCACAATAAGGGCAAAAGATGACAGATGTCAACAACTGGATTAACTTCTGGTGTCAAAGAGGGTACAGTAGACCAAAACTAAACTACTTTGCCAGTGATGGCTTGCACTTATCCCCTAAAGCTTTTGTATACTGCCTAAATCCTTGTCCACACCAGAATGCCTTTTAGGTAATGTCAGCCTTCTAAAGCTTCCAACGTAACATAACAGAAGCCAGACAAAGGCATTGTTGCTCAATGCTAAGAACTGTTAACACCTTAAATTAAAAAATAAATAAATGCATAAATAAATAAAAACTCTACTCTCCTACAAGCACTACTTATCCTGAAAAGCATCGCCACATAGTCCTGGCTCCAAGACCAATTAGAGAACTCTGTCAGTGCAGTGTTTCAATGCCTACGAACATGTCCAGGCCCACCACATTAGATGAAACCACTAACTGCATCAGTGTCTCCATATTTTTAAAATCACTTCTAGATTTGTTAGACAAGATAATGACCGGGAATGCATCCATATCCAACTTACTAAACCCCTTATCACATCTGAGCTACCAGACCCCCCCTCCCACCATGTCCTCTCAAGTCCATACCTCTAACCTAACCAGTATGGAGTCCCTATGCATTAAATCAAGCACCATTCCCTTATGAGTCACCAACTATTTCTCCATTATATAGATGTATTCAACTGGACGTATAAGAGAATTTAAGTACCTTTATCTGCACTTTTTTCAAATAATACAGTATTTAAATTGATTTAACTGTGTTGCATGATTATTAACTGAACTGGAAGTTTTGACTCTGTTCTTCAGTTACTGCTTGCTTGAATTTTATTATTTGTCAGTAATTGCAGGTGTGGGGGTAGCCACATTCTTTGATTTCCTGTCCTTGCCTATTTAAGTGGTACAGTTTGAAATATTTTCTGCTTAAAAACCTCAGCTTTGGCGGGCTAAGATCTAGCTGTATTCAACTGGATGTATAAGAGAATTTAAGTACCTTTATCTGCACTTTTTTCAAATAATACAGTATTTAAATTGATTTAACGGTGTTGCATGATTATTAACTGAATTGGAAGTTTTGACTATGTTCTTCAGTTACTGCTTGCTTGAATGTTATTATTTGTCAGTAATTGCAGGTGTGGGAGTAGCCACATTCTTTAATTTTCTGTCCTTGCCTATTTAAGAGGTACAGTTTGAAATATTTTCTGCTTAAAAACCTCAGCTTTGGCCGACTAAGATCTAGCTGTATTCAACTGGACGTATCAGAGAATTTAAGTACCTTTATCTGCACTTTTTTCAAATAATACAGTATTTAAATTGATTTAACTGTGCTGCATGATTATTAACTGAACTGGAAATTTTGACTCTGTTCTTCAGTTACTGCTTGCTGGAATTTTATTATTTGTCAGTAATTGTAGGTGTGGGGTAGCCACATTCTTTGATTTCCTGTCCTTGCCTATTTAAGTGGTACAGTTTGAAATATTTTCTGCTTAAAAACCTCAGCTTTGGCTGGCTAAGATTTAGCTGTATTCAACTGGACATATAAGAGAATTTAAGTACCTTTATCTGCACTTTTTTCAAATAATACAGTATTTAAATTGATTTAACTGTGTTGCATGATTATTAACTGAACTGGAAGTTTTGACTCTGTTCTTCAGTTAAGTTTTCCCACCCACCCTCCCTGTTTCTGTTTTGGTGTTAATCTTAGTGGCTTTGAAACTGCCCATCCACCCTTGCAAATTTGTGTTTGGATACTCCTTCTGGGCCCATCTCATTTGCTCACTCAACTGAGTGCAGTGAGATCATATTCTGATTTCAGGCACTCCTACTGTGTACAAAGAGAGCATCTGGGAAAGAGAACAAAAAAAATGTTAAGCTTGTTTCCTGCCTTTCCTGTTAAGTGGTCTAGACTGTTTGTAGGCTTCTAACCCCCAAGCCCTTCTGTCTTGGAGGGAAGCCTTCTAGTTTAGTTGTGTTTCTTATAAGTAGCCAGTTTTCTAGTTTCAGCACTCAAATCTGTTTCTTTGAACTCAGCACTTCAGAACTCATTGTAAGCACTACATAAGCTGCAAATTACTACAACACTAACTTTCCTCACTTGTCTAGTGGAAAGCAGTTTTTAATACTTAATAAATAATCAATTATCCAGGCATGTCTAAGGGTCAGCTCCCAGTGATTTCTCCTGTCTACCTGATGAACCTGGGCATCTTGGGTCAATGCAGCAATTGCCTCATGTACACAGAGGACCCTCTCCTCCTACCACCCAACACTACAACCTGTGAGAGATGCACTTATATAGCCAAACTGGAAGCAAAGCTCTCTTCACCCAAGACTGGGCTAGACAGTCAAGAGGAGAAGGTAAACACTTGCACCACACCACACTCATCACATAGTCCCTCAAAACCTACACCACCAAAACACACACATAGAAACACAAAACACACACCTACATTCGCTGAGGCTCTCAATAAAAACCTGCCCAAGCATCAGGGACATCCAAAGCATAAACTCAAGCAAACTCCACCCTCCAACACAACCCAAATGACACATAGCCCACAAACTCAGTGTGCCACTCAACCACAGCCCATAAGGCGTAACAACATACCCAATACTCTAGTCATAGGTGACTCTATAGTCAGGCACACTGATGTTCCACTCACTACACTAAACAAGGAGAAAGTTACTGTCAGGTGCCAGGATCCGCCACATAACGCAAGCACTCAGGTCACTCCACAATAAGTACAAATATGACTGTCATTGTCCACGTTGGTGTGAATGACCTGAGATGTACCTCCCTGGACTACATTAAGAGAGACATGGAGGAGCTAAGAGAGACATGGAGGAGCTCTCCGATCTTGTATCCCAGGCAGGTATGACCCTAACCCCGAGTAGCATCCTGCCGTCACCCAGAATGATACCACAGTACAAAGACAAAATGACTGACTTCAACAATTGGCTAAGCTTCTGGTGTCATTCTAAGGGGATCCAGTATTTGTCTGCCTGGGATGACATGATCGACAGTCCACGATGCTTTGCCAGAGATGGCCTGCAACTGTCGCCCTTAGGATTCCAGATACTGGCTAAGGCTCTTGCCACCCCTATAGTGCCTTTTTTAGGCAAGGTTCAAATGACAAATTCACCACCGTAACAGGTACAAGCAAGCAAAATCTGAGGGTAATGCTACTCAATGCTAGAAGTCTAAACCTCAAAATGCACTCACTCGAGGCACTCCTTAAAATGGAGAACACTGACATCTGTGCAGTGACAGAGACCTGGTTCAAAGCTCCAGAGAGCACCCCTGCATTACCAGGCTTCAATTCATGCCACACCTTCGCCACCTAACCCAGAAAGAAGCACTAAAGGCGGAGGCGTGTCCATATTCATTAAGGATATCCACACCTCCAGGCTAGTTGCACAGCATAATGCATCTGAGATTATCCAAGTGCAACTAACTCTGGGCAAGACTGCAATCCAAATTGTAGCTTGCTACAGACCCCCCACCATGCCCCAGGATTCACACTCCTCATTTCTTGATACACTGGAAAGTATTAGGGTACAACCTAACACCCTAATAATGGGCGATTTCAACTACCCCACCGTTAACTGGGAAAACTACTCATGTACCAACTCTTTTGCTCAACGTTTTCTAGAATTCATAAATTCCAATGCCTTGGATCAACTTATTCACACCCCCACCAGGGGCAGCAATATCCTAGACCTGGTCATTACCAACATGGGAAACCGGTGTTCCACACCGGAGGTCAATTCCTCGTTGGTCAGATCCGACCACAAGCTAATCAGCCTAGACATCCACATCCCACCCCCAATTAGGGAAACCATCGTAAAAAACTTCTCCAAAGCCAACTTCACACTTAAGACAGAAGTGGCAAACTTCATGACACCCATGCAAACGGACAATAGAGGTATGACTGCCGAATCCTACACAAATACACTTTATAAAGCACTTACATGAGTGCATGGATCATGCAATCCCTAATAGAACCAAGATGTTATCCTCCAAAAAAGGAAGCCAATCTGGTGGTCCTCTGACATAAACAAACTCTACAACAGAAGAAAGAAACTGTTGCAAAAAAAAAAGAGTAAAATCCCATGACTGGAGGAACTCCCTGGTCAACCTCAGTAAGAAGCTGAGATCCCTCATAAAATCCTCCAAAGCTAGTTACGAAAACAAAATTGCCACCGACTCTAAAGACAACCACAAAGCATTCTATAGTTATGTTAAAAATCTAAATGGGAACACTCGGATCTGCTCGGAGTTACTGCATAATGGCACTAAATATACAGAACCAACTGATATTGCCAACATCCTAGCAGATGGGTTCAGTGCTAACTTTACCCCCCTCTCACCCCCTAGAGGGCCCATCTATGCAGAATGCATAGTTCCTATAATCACGGCTGCACAGGTAAAAAAACACACTCTCCAAAGCCAAGAACACAGCATCTATGGGACCTGACAATATCCCAGGCTGCGTTCTACACAAACTACAGAATGAACTGGCACCCTACCTAAGTACCATGTTCAATCATTGCCTCACCTCAGGCTTTGTACCCACTGAATGGCACACCGTGACTGTTATCCCACTCCACAAAGGGGGAGCCACGACGGACCCCAGGAACTACCGCCCCATTATCCTGACGAGCCTGGTCTGCAAGGCCATGGAACGTATCATCGTGGAACTCATAAACAAAGACATTGGAGATCTCCAAACTCTGGACCCTACCCAGTTTGGATTTGTAAAAGGCAGATCATGTCTCCTAAACCTGACTGACTTCTTTGAAGCAGTCACCAAAGCCATAGATGAGGGTAAAATGGTTCACACAGCTTATCTACATCTCGCCAAGGCTTTCGACACCATCCCCCACTCTGGAATTATAGATAAGCTCACTAAACTAGGTATAAATCCCGTTGCCAACTGGCTCACAGACAGAACCCACACTGTGAAAGTAGCACATTCCAAATCCGACATCAGACCAGTGACAAGTGGAGTACCACAGGGTTCAGTCCTGAGTCCTCTCCTGTTTGGTATCTACTTCTCTGAAGTGCAGACCAACACAGAAAGTCTTTGGCTAACAAAGTTTGCAGATGACTGCAAACTAGGAGCCATAATCGAAACTCCTAACGATGTAGACAAACTACAAAAGGGCCTCACTGAGACAGATACCTGGTGTCAAAGCCATGGCCTGAAGCTCAATGCCAAAAAGTGTATTCTCATCCCCTTTGGTAAAAACTCTGTACCCATGAACTACCACATAGCTGGTAGTCTACTTAATGCCGAAAATGTGATGAGACCTTGGGACACAGGTGGACAGTAGTCTCTCCTTTGATGATCACATCACCACAGTGGTCAGGAAATCCTTCCACGTGGCTCATCTCATCACAAAAGGATTCTCATCCAGAAAAAAAAAAGATGTCATTGTTCCCTTCTACTCATCACTCATTAGACCCATTATAGAGTACAACGCCCCTTTTGGTATGTACCTCACAAGACATCTACAACAACTGGAAAGACCACAGAAATACCTCACAAAGAGGATTATTGGCCTCAAACAGATGCCCTATTCAGACCGTCTCAAAAAACTACAGCTTTACTCCATCGCATATGGCCTACTCAGGGGCGATCTCTGGTCACTGGCCAACATACAAAGCTGCGTTAAACCCAGAGCTGCTGGACATGCTCCACTTAAAGAAATCCCAATCCCTCCGAGCTACATGCTCTAGGGACCTAAACCTCGTCACCACAATAAACAGAACATGCTGGAGGGATAGATTCCTGTCAGAGAGACTTCCCATACTCTAGAACAGACCACCTATGTCAAACAGAGCTCCTCATTAGCACTCAAGAAAAATCTTGATGATTGGATGGGAAATGGGAAATTCACCCCGGGGATCACTTCTGTGGCTCTGCTCGACAGGGGCACAGGAAAATAAATTTCTTGGGTGGCGAAAGCCAGGGTACACTTTTTGGCTACGCTTATATGGGCCCTAGGGCCGATAGCCTAGTACCTACCTATGAACTGGGACACCTGAACATCCTCACACACGTATGCCCAAAAATTTCTGGACTTAAAATCAATACAAGGTCTCTGGAACAGTTAAGTCTGTACCCCAACTGGGGCAATAAAATCCTGGACTTGGTTCTTGCCAATATGGCGCAGCTTTGCTCTCCATCAACTGTAATTTCCACCATGGTCAGATAGGCCATAAAAATCAGTCACAATTGTCTTATGAATTAACTAGGAAGCATCTTCCAATACCTCAGAATTCAGAGATTATCCCAAGGCTAATCTACTAAAACTGAGTGATGACCTGGCTAAATTCAAAAGGCCTTCCATCTTTTCAATCCCCTTGGTTATCCGGAATCCTTTACCTCCAAATTCTACATACTTGTAAATAGCTGCATAGATGCATCTGTCCCCCTCAGAAGTAAATACAATGTCAAATTTAAAAATAACCCTCTTAGCAGAACTCTAATATAAGCAAGATTTATAAACAATGGGAAGAAACTTATGACTTGCAAAAATTTAACTCTTAAGATGCCAAAAAAGCCCTTGCTAAATGTGACAAAGGCACTCCAGAACCTGATCAAATCAATCACAGACAGACAAGAAGTAAAAATGAGCACCCACACAAAAGGATAAACATAAAGCCATCTTTATTTATGTTGGGAATCTTAGAAACAATGTCTAGCACTAAGAAGAGCTAATAGTAAAATATATACCATACTTAGACCTAGAGGACATATTCTATCTACTAGTAGAAAATTTAAATTCAAACTTCACCCCATTTCTTATTTTGTATATTTCCAGATCACATACCTGCATCTACACCACTCTCATATCTCCTAAAACAAGTCCTCAAGGCACTACACAATCCCAAGAACACTACTTCTATGGAGTCAGATAACATACTGGTCTGCCTACTGTTTAGTCTGAAACATTTCCTCGTCAGACCCCCTACACAAATTATTCAATATCAGCCTCCAAACAGGCTTTGTGACAGATGAATGAAGCACAGCAGCAGTCATCCTCTTGCACACAGGTGGGGCATTTACAGACCCAGACAATTACAGACTCATAAGCCTGATCAGCTTCAAGTGTAAAGCTATGGAAAGAATTATTAATGAAAAAAATGAGAGAGTTTGTAGGTTACCCAAGCTAGTTCAGATTAGTCAAAGGTGGATCCTGTCTCATTAACCTTTTGACCTCTGTAAGTAGGTTACTGAAGCAATGCAGGAGGTCAAAATCAATACATACTGCATATCTAAACCTCACAAAGGCATTCCACAACATCCCACACTCTGGTACAATAGAAAAAAATGCAACTCGCTCACAAAAATAATCCAGGAAATCAGGGTGGGCAGCTATATCTCCACCAAAAGACCAGAGGTAAGTGTGAACCTCCAAGGTTCAGTCCTTCAGCCACTCCTTTTTGCCATTTACTTTTTAAAGGTCAAAGCAAATGTTAAGGGTTTACAGCAGACCAACTATGCGGAGGACTGTAAACTTGGTGGCATTATAAACTCCCCAAAAGACACCCAAATCCTCCAAGAAGCCATTTACCAAGCAAATAGCTGGTGTTAAAACCACTGTCTAAAATTAAATGCCAAAAAATGTATAACTTTATTCTTGAGCAAGCATGACTCCCTTGTAACTCTGACAATGACCACATACCCCTGTTAGTCGATACTATAAGTCTGGGATTTGGGAACCTATGCCAACAGAGCAATGTCTTTTCATTAGCAAATATTCTTATCACACAGAAGGTAGGTAGCTTGTATCTAAAAGTATGACATCTAGGTCCAGCAATGTAATCATTCCACTGTACTCAGCTTTCATCAGGCCGATCATGGAGTATAATGTCCCATTCAGTATGTTAGCTGTCCATAACTGGAGTGACCACAACACTTTCTAATTTTGAAAAAAATAAAATCAAGTCCAAAGCCACAAAAAGTATGCAGACAACATCAAAGCCTTGTCTCTCTTCTTTGTATCATATTAGCTACATAGAGGCAACCTTTTCCTCACATATAGAACCTCAGATTCTAGCCTGTCAGACATTTCACATTCACAAGTTCAATGATACAAGTTCAATGATTGTTAACACTCATGCAAGGGAGCTCAGTCTCCTTTGCAACATAACACAACATGTTGGAGGGATAGGTTTGTATCAAATTAATACCTCTCTGAAGGAACAATTTTCCACTCACCATAAAAGCAACGTAATTACCTTACTCTATTCAAATGTAATTTGGACAAACAGATGGGGAAACTGCAAACTGACCCCTGGTTTAGTACCCATTTCCCTTATGAACTGGGGTAAAACGTAGATGTCCCAACATCTTTGTTCCACCCACCACTGATGTATTTGCACACAAAATACAAGGACTAAAAACTACCATGGAAATGTAAGGCTAGGCTTAAGATCCTCACATATCACTAGTCTAGTGAGCACCTATAACACAATGGAATTATCATTACCCTGCTGGTTTTGCATCTCAGCTAAACACAGGTTCTCACAGGCTCCTAACTGTTCTGCCCAAACACAGATAAGCAAGGAATTTTATTAAGGGTACCAAACACCTCTTCCTAGAGAATGCCTTTATTTTGACCATGGTACATGACTGCTATACTCATTTGCTGATAGTTGCTCCAGGAATATGTAACTAGAAGCCATCTTAATGGAAACACTGTCTAGCAATTCAATCAAAGGGTCAGAAAAGGCCTTAATACTGAACATGTCTGGCTGTTCCAGTAATTGGCTGCCATTAAAATACCTGAATTATTACAGGCAAAAATTTGAACAGGGCTTGCTTTTTATGTCAAGCCTTTGAGTTGAAAAAAGCCAAATTAAAAAGTAGAAAAAACAGCTTCTTGCATGACTGAAATTTTAATAATGTGGCACAAACTGAAGTAAATGACTCCAGTCTTAATACAACACAAACTTGACAAGTGTTTTGTACATTACTTATTTCAGTAAATATGTTTTTCATCCAAACAAAGAGGTAAGAATGTTTCCCTTTACTTCCCTGCTATGCATCTCAGGGAAAGTACATTTAGAGATGTGGGGGTGCATAGCCCCCCCTCAAAGCACTTAGTTGCATTATGCATTCATGTTTTGCTGTTCAAACATACAGGGAAAGCATGTGACATCCATCCTCTGGGCCAACATTCAAGAAGTCCCAATCCTCACCATTGACATTGGTGAGAGATTTTCACTTGGAAACAAAAATGGATATACACAGTATTTTCAGATGCAACTCTCTGCACAAAGCACAGTTTCCCTTAAGAACACACATGGAATACACTCCTTTCCTGGGGCTGGGTTTCCCTCTCTCTCACACCAGGCCCCAAATAAGACTCCTCACTGACCACAACAGCACAGCTGAGTCCTCAACAGTGTGCGCCAAGCAAAGTCCTTCAGAACCCTCTCTGTGAAACCAGCAGTCTGTGCCCCTGTTCCAAGTAGCTGACACACACACACACACACACACACACACACACACACACACACACACACACGGCCCCAAATAAAAGACTCCTCATTGACCACAACAGCAGAGCAGAGTCCTCAACAGAGTGTGCCAAGCCAAGTCCTCCAGAACCTTCTCTGTGAAACCAGCAGTCGGTGTCCCTGCTCCAAGTAGCTGACACACACATACACATCTACCTGGGAAAGATTAGCACAGATTTACTAGCTATTCCCCCTCTGCCCAGACTACAAGGTAGGTACTGCTACCAGAACACTCCAAAGCCATCTAATCCAAGGCTCTTACAAGGGTACCCAATTACACTGAGTAAAATTAATAGTAATACAAATGGCAGTGTTTCACCAATGCGGTAAGGCTTTCAGGAGTGGCCACAGTGTCACCAAATAAATACAAAGTACTCCCAAAGGTTAAAATATTCTCTAAAAAGACCAGCCACAATGAAAAGTTTAAATATATTTAATAATAAAAACATGAAAATACTAAATAACTACTTACAATAAACGCCAGAGTTTCAATGCCAGGAATATTAAAAACAACACAGATGGAAAGGTTCAAACAGATACAGATACAGAAAAACAATATTTAACTAAACTCACTATATTTTCCCAACTGATCTAAAGAATTACTATTCTATGGTTACTTACTAAAGCAAGGCAAGATGAAGTGGGTGAGTATCCTTGTCAGGTTTCAAAAAAAACAGACTGCCCTGAGACTTCTGTCTCATCTAGTATTAAAACATCATTTCAGTGTTGGATTACAGAATGCCATCACATACATCTGGTAAACTGACTCTGGTTCTCACACTATCCCCTTTACTAGAAACAGAAACAGAATCTAGCACATGTGTTACCACACACACACACAGCATTGCTAAGATGTGCTATATCATCTGGAAGCTATAAACCATTTCAAAACTTCCACCCTTCCACGGTAGCAATTAGTTCACCACTAAGGACAATGCAGTAGGATTCCTAGTCCTGTTTTTACAGATATTTTGTCTCTGGCTGCAATCAGAACTGGAAAATACAATCTTTATGGGCTAAACCACGTAACTTAATTTCAGACTATTTTTCAAAAGTTAGCTGGCTGAGATTAACCTCTTTTCTAGTACCCTCTGTTACAGTCTGACATACAGGTGTATTTCTTTTCTGTCCAGCAGGACCCACTGGTACATTTTTAACACAAGCAGCTTTACAAATACATTTTCAGCATAAGCATCTGTACAAATCAGTTTGATATACAAATGATATACAATTCTTTACAAAACTCTAGCTATCTATGCTAGCATATGTTACACATCCACTGCCCTACTTATTTTGGCATAGCTTGCAATACCTCACATCAATAATAAAATTTATTTATACTGCACTGTTGTGCAATAGTGAGGTTGCAAGTATTTATAGACGTCTGAACTTGCAGAGGAATAAGTTTACAAGTGATTCTAATGCTCAGTGTGCTTTGCAAAAAATCGTTGCTGAATATTGCAATGAGAAATAATTCTCATTCTTAGCCAGCTTTTTCTTTTCCAACCTCTGATTTTTGCAGTGTTATTAGTTTATTTGAATAGTTAGCTAAAGCTTCCTTTATTCCTTTTTTTCAGCCTTTTGAGTTGATATCTCATTCAAGGTTTCATTTAGTCTAATCACCTCAAAATACATTTATTTTTCCACTAAATTACAGGAAGCCATCTCTTGCAGCAAAGCTGCAGCTTGCACTTTTTTTTTTTTTTTTTGCCGAACAGCTGCATAATTATTTCAAGCCAGTGTTTTCTCTTCATCTTTTCTAGCCGATTTTATTTCAGCTTCTCTAAATTTCTTCTTTGCTGACATCCAGACAGTGTAACCTACTAGCCAGTAAGTGAATTTTACTCACGTTGGCAGAATTACTAGCTCTTATTTTTCAGTTTATTTTTTCACACAGGGAGAGCTGAAACTAAGCTGTTCATAAGTGTGCAGCCATCTTGGAAGCCCTGTGAGGTAAACACTTTAACCATTATGTCAACTTCCAATTGCTCTCTCATTCACTGCTGTACCTAACTTTGTGTAATCACAGAAGAGGCTCATCCTATTCACTTTGTGTGGGATGTACATGAGGAAATGTAAAACAATAATGGCCCCAGAATAGACTCCTGCGATAGTCCCTCTCTCCACAACCCTCAGCATCCTATCATTCACCCACACAAGACTCTAGTTCCTAATCTTTATTCATACCCCACCGCCACCTCTATTTTTCCTAGGGATGGCCTGCACCTGTCCCCTCTAGGCTTTCAAATGCTGGCAAAGACATTATCTACCCCACAGTGCTTTTTCCCCCAACAATGCCAGCCAGCTATACCTACCAATATAATGAAACAAGCAAAGAAAAATATGAAGGTGTTATTGATGATGCTAGAATACCACTTTAAGCATAAAATAAGGACTCTTAAAGAAACCCTGTCCTTATGGAAAATGAGAAAGGGTCGACTCCATAAGAACTTGAAATTCATATCCTTCTTGCAGAGGTCAGAGTAATCAGCAAAATTGTTTTTCATGTTAAGAACCTCAAGTCAGCCAGGTTAACCAGTTGAAAACACAAAATTAAGATCCCAAGGAGGAGTTACGAGTTTTCTTAGAGGTCTTGTATGCAAAGCCCCTTTGAAGAATATTTTGACACGATACTGCACTGAAAGAGGAGGATCCATGGCAGACATCTTGCAATGGCTGATAAATGAGCCCTGATAAAAGGAATACAGGCCATACGATAATAACACATATTGTAGAACCAGAAAATTAGTCCTGAATGGGTGCTGGTAATGTTGTTGGTACCAACTAGAAAACTAATACCCTACCATCTAGGCAGTCAAATCAAGTTGTTTGGGGTTATCAAAACACCCCTGTTCTTGTTTGAGTAGACCCAGTCTGTGAGAAAGCTTGTAGTAATTGACCCTGGCCATTTCCAAAAGAAGGGAGAACAATGACTGCCTGGGACGCAGGGGAATTAACACAAGGATCTTGGGGGATTCCTTCTGAATCTTCAGAAGTACCATGGATATTAGTGGAAAGGATGAAAAAGCATAATGGAACCATCCTTTCCAAGCAAAAGAAAAGGCATCAGTCTTCCAGGCCTTCTTGCATGGAGTATGGGAAAAGAATCTTGTTCGTTGACTGCCTCCTCTCTGAACAAAGAGGTCTACATGAGGAACTTTCCACAAATGAATCAAATCTTGGAATATCCCCTGATCTAGTTTCCATTTGTGAAGGTCTGCCCTGGTCCTATTCAGCAAGTCTCCCACACAATTTTGCTTTGATGGAATGTACAATGCCTGTAGAGTGAGACTGTACTGTGAATATATATCCCAAGCTAACACGATTGTTCTGCAAAGGGGGTACATCCTTGGTTCATGTACCACAAGACTGTGGTATTGTCTGTAACCACAGTAGAGACCCTAGGAACCAAAGATGGCTCAGCTAGAGGAGTGCCTTCATCAGGGCAAGCATCCCCTTGATATTTATTTGCTTACATCTCTACTTGGTGTCCTACACCTTCTGTACTTCTATACCCCCTGAAACTGCTCCTCACGCAAAGTCCAAGAAGTGTGTGGTGTCTGACTGCTTAGGAGCAGGGAGGGAGAAGGGGAGATCTTGATTTAAAGACATCTGTTGTCTCCACCAAAAGAACTCTCTCTCTGACAAACCCCAGCACTAGGATTTGAAAAGATAAAGGGTGCTGATGCTGGAACCAAAGAAATTTCAGGCACCATTTTATCTTTCTCAAGTGCCTTGCCAGGAGTATCATGAGAATCATAAATGCCATGCAACCCAAAATCTTGAGGTATTCCCTTACAGTGACTGAAGTCCAAGTAGAAAACCTTAGATCTGGATAAAGATCTATTTTCCCCCACGGAAAAGCTCTTTGAAATTAGGTATCTAGATGACATCCCAGGTACACAATCCTGTGTGAAGGAATCAAGAAAGACTTAAATGCGGTCTTGGAATCACAGCTCGTACAGGATTTCTCACCCAAGAAAGAGATTCCTAACAGTGTTAAGACAACTTTGTAAAGATAAGCATGTTGTCTAAATATGGAAAAATGTGGATACCCTTTAGGCTGCAATGAGCTATAACAGCAGCTAGATACTTTGTGAACACTCTTGGTGTACCGGATAATCCAATGGGTAAGGCAAAGAACAATAATGTGATCCAGACCCAGAAAACCTTAAGAAATGTCTGCAGTCTGGATGAATAGGGATGCAATGAATATATCTGTATATCTTAAGTCTAGTGTTGCCAGGAAACTTGAAGGAGAAAATAAGGTAACAGGTTGTGAAGTGACAAATTTGAATTTGGACATTATCACAAAGATGTTTAAGAAAGATCCAGAACTGTATTCCAAGAAATTTCATTTTTTGGCACTAGGAACATACTTTATTAAAAACCCTTCCCCACCTGGAAAGGATGAAATTCTTCTATCACTCCTTGGGACAGCATGTGATGAAGAACTAGTGGGAATGAAAACAGTGATCTGGAGATGAGGAAAGTCACCATGGAAAGGATTACATTTCCTTCCACTGTCATCTGTAACTTTGATGAATGACTTTAAGAACCCATTTCTCTGAAGCTATCCATTGCCAAAAAGAAAAATGGAGATTCAGACTTTCTAGAAGAAGAAAAAAAGGCTAGGTTAGGAGGGGTTCACAAGGTCTCGAACAGTAATTCAGACTTGGACTGCCATTGGATTTTGGAAGTTTGAGTTCTTTTTGGAACCTCTTACCATTTCTTCATAAACATCTGTTTACTTGCACTTTGTTGAGACTGCTTATACTGTTTTTTGCCAAAACTGGATAAGAACACAGAAAATCCCTTAGAAAATTTGGAAAAGAAGGGCTGAAAAACATTACGAGATTCCCTGGATCAACTTGCCCCTTTCATCACTCTTTTTGATCATATCTGCAGCAGAGGGGCCAAACACAATCTCTATCCAAGGGAAAATTTAAAATCTCATTTTTATCATGAGCAGTTCTGAAAATGCAGCCATACACACCTCATTAAAACAGTACCAATGGTCGCTGCACTGGAAGTAGTAACAAAAGTCATACATACAGGACTTCCAAGATGGCCGCACACTGCTCAACTTCTTTTTCTCAGTTTCTGTTTTCACACGGAGAGCTGGAGTGCCTTTGAAACTGGGGGTAAAATTCAGTTACTGGCTAGTAAGTACACTGTCTGGATGCAAGCAAATAAGAAATTTAGAGAACCTGAAAAAAAAAAAAAAAAACAAGAAAAGGTGATGAGATGACGCTGACTGATAAGAATCCTGCAGCTGTGCAGCAAAAAGCAGTTCAAGCTCCAGCTTTGGTACAAGAGATAGCTTCCAGTAACTTAAAGGGGGAAAAAAAATCAAACATGCTCAGAGCCGATTAAAATAACGTTGCAGAGTATTCTTGCATCATATAGGCTATGTCACTAGCTTTCTTGTATTGTCTCTCTGTCCTATGTATGCTATAATTGGGAAGGAAATTTTAATTTTCTTTAGTTTTGTTTTTAAGCCAAGTTTCTGTTAATCAAAACAATATTTGGAGAGTGTGGGGTTAGCCAGGCATGGAAAACAGACAACTTATTAAAATTAGAAGCATCTGTAATATGTACTATGTTTAGGGAAGATGATCCAGTGGGATACTGTGCAGTAGAGGAAAAGTGATCAGAAGGACAAGATTGGGGGGGGTTACAGTGTAAGTCACCACTCATGAGTGATAATGGGGTAACAACTTATCTTGACCTTGTTTTTTTTAGATTTAGCTTGTACAGTAAGGAGTTGTGGTGGTACATACTGTGTGTATGAAAGTCAGTAGTAGTGAGAAAAAGGTTGAGGTCATTATGAGATCATTTGAATTTTTCAAGAAAAGAATGCTATAGTTAGAGGATGAAATGCATATACTTTGACATAGGGATGTTTAGATACAGTGTGAAAAATAATAAGCTACTTTTGCTTACCAAAGTGCAATTTTTGCCCCCCCCCACTTATCAATTCGCACCTAACACTTTTGCTAACAAAATAAACATTTCCTTACCCTGTCACTCATCGAACTTCTTCCCACCTTTAAATTTGTTATCCGTCTTTCACACTCAAGCTTCTCCTCAATTCATCTCTAGCAGTAGCAAGAAAGACATATACTGTTTATTCTACTACCACTTTTTCCACTTAAGTAGAATTATGTAATCACTACAAATTTTCCATTTCCTCTCTGCTGTACTATATTTCAATGACAACCTACTAATAAATTCAACTTTCACTTTTTCTTTTAATCATTGTCCAACAGAACCATTCATTACCCCTTCACTCGATCACTATACTTCTATGACTATATTTTTAGCATGCTTTTTTTCTTGATTCTGCAAAATTTTTGTACATAATTAACCATTGTAGCTGAGCATTTAAAGTCATTCATTATGGATTAATGGTGTATTTGTAGTCTGTGAAACTATATTCAGTGGAGGACCGGTGAGAAAAGTTTTTTGTGCCTAGCTGGACTTTCATTCATTAGCATTTGTTCACTGCAAACATATGAATGAATAGACCATCAGTCTTTTCAAACTGCTTTACTTTATGCAGTTTGAAAATGGGCTGTTCACCAGCTTTGTTGGCTCAGTTATTGCAAGACTCATTCCCAAATTAATCAGCAGCAGCTTCTTTAACTTATTCCACCCTGTCAGCAGTATAGCCTGAACTTTCCATTTTGTTCTCACCACCGTATGTTGTTGCCTTAACCCTACATTTAAAAAAAAGTGTATATCCAAATGGTGTTCATGCACACCCAGTAGCGGACCCCAACATTTTCAGCTCTTGTCCTTACAACCATTAGATAGATTTTTGAATGAAGAACTCTGGTATATGTGCAAGTTATGTGAAGATCTTAACAGCTGTAATCACTTTCCTGCCTATCCAAGTTACAATGTTTATGAGAGATGGCACCAAAAGCTCAAATGAGTATACAAAGTATGCTTGGCTACACCCTTGCAGCTTAATGTCAGTCTGCCATGTCTGTTGAACCGTTCTTCAGAGTTTACCTTAACTGCCGGATCTAAAAGTAAAAAGCTGCACTTTGTTTCCCTTTGAAGGGCATACTAGTTCTCAGTGTCTCCAATATGTACATATGACTATCTTAAATCAGTGATACTCAAAACTGTGAGGTCATGGTCAGCCTCCCTGAAGTCCCATGTTTACGCACACACACACACACACACACACACACACACACACACACACACACACACACACACACACTTGCTAGTCTATCAATTTATAGAGTGCGAGATATAGGTATACAAGAATGAGTGTCTAGAAAAAGCACAAGCCAAGACTAATTTCAGGCACACTTAGGAAGGGTACAGTTGTGCTCCATCATTAAAGATATCTACAAAACAGTCAACATATAATATATAAATAATAAAAAGCAAAAAAACATCAACTGTTTTACTCCGTTTATGATGAAGGAAGTCTGAAAGATGGTAGCTTTTACAGAAAGGTGCCAATAACTACAGCAAGTGCATTTACCACCTCATATCCATTAATGATGAGAAACAAGTAAAATGGACAAAGTAGCACCTCTCAACTTCAGACAATGAAAATAAGTACAAAGTCATTTAAAAGGCTGGTACTTTCAATCCCCAAAAACTTTACACTTAATTATCATAACATCCGAATTCTAAACAGCATACAACTCTTCCCACTTCCAGTAAGATTGCGGTATTTTACTCAGAAACACAAGGCTAAAAACACAGTGAAAAAAATTATGCAAAGATTTAAGCATATTACCAAAGGCACAGTGTAATGCCGTGGTGGTACGGAGGTAGCGTTGTTACCTCACAGCAAGAGGTTCTCCAGTTAGACTTTCGGCGTGGCTTGGGAGTGCCTTCTGTGTGGAGTCTGCATGTCCTCCCCGCGGTTGGCTAGCGTTTGAAAGACATGCGTGCGTAAATGGGCGTGTCTTCATTGAAGGTTGGGAGTAGAGCTGGCACCTCAGCGTTTCATAAAAATCTACTGCCAATCATTAGCGGACCAGAGTTCTGCTGTGGTGACCCCTTACCGGGAAAAAGCCGAAAGACAAACAACAACCAAAGGCACAGTGTAACAAATGCAGACGTTAATGAATTATCTTTGAAAAATCCACCCAAGTCATTTATTTTTATTTATAGAAAAAGGGAGATGCAACATACGAGTCCTCTATTTAAATTGGTGGCACTACCAATATACTGGTCATGTAGTATAGTTTCTAGTTTACTAAATTAAGATCATTTGTGATGGGGGATTCAGAAAATCATGTGAATGGATAAAAATCCAGCATGAAAATATAAACATACTTTCAAAATGGGTGCATCATGTGAAAGGCTAATGAAGCCTGAAAATAGGTACACATCTCTAAAATAAGAAAGCTTTAACAGTCTGACGGACAAATGTCCTCCAGTATGAGATAACAGACAAGAAGGTGTTGAGGGTAACAAACATGGAGCCACTGCAAGAAGCAACATCATACATGGTGTTAGAAAAACATGCTACAATGTTAAGGTACTGAGGCAAGGGGTACCAGCTATGATGGAGTAGAATGGTGCCACTGACATCTGGAGTATGCAACATGGAAGTACTAAGACACACTGGATGCCAGAAATTGAGACAAAGTACTGTGGCAGCATGGGGTACCAGATATGAAGGCACTGAAACATGGAGTATGAAACATAACAGTTATTTTACATGTGACAATAGACGTGGTGCAACTGTGGCACATAATGCTACACATGGAGGCACCATCACACATGGTACCAAACATAAAGGTACTGAACATGGCAGAACTACAGCATGGTAGTAGATCTATAGATATTATGTCATAGTGTAGCACACAAGGAGATACTTTGTAATGGAATACTAGATATGGTAGTATTATGACATGACATAAATATGAAAACACTGACATGATGTATCAGGAAGAGTGGTACGAAGATACTCTGGCCTCAAAAAAGTATCAGGCATGCTCTTTCTGCAGTATGAGTTCTGAGAAAAAAAACTTGGTATGCCAAATGATGTGATACACGGTTTTACACAGATATAGTAATAGTGAGCAAGTGAAAGATAAAGCCACTGTAGTATGACATTCCAAACATGGGAATAGTCCAGAAGCATGGTATACCACACATGGAGATACTGAAGTATAGTCTGCAACACATGGCACTGCTATGTTCTCCAGGGAGACAAACTGATTACAGGTCCAGGTGATAAATCTCAAAAGCTCTGAGTATGGTTTGCGGAGAGAAATGTAAAATTACAACGTACAAGGGCAAACAGCTTAGTAAAAGGTCTGAAATTTACTTCCAGTAAATAAAACAGTAGTTTTCAAGGTACCTAAATACTGCAGTGCATTTACTAGAACAGTGTACAATTTAGTTTTATTTAAAGACAGCAAGTGCACTTTTTCTTACGGCTAAAACCCCAATATCTTCCAAAAGCATACAAACTGTTTTAGAGATATTTTGGAAATTATATGAAAATTTGTATAAAGCAGAGAAAGAGCACAAATGGATATACTTATGTAAGACTTAAGACAAGATTTAGAGGTAGATGAGGCAAAACAACAGCTAAGATTGAAAGAGAGATTAGATGAAAACAATGACATATACTCAAATTGCAAGAAAGTCTCTGGGAATAAATCGTCTTCATATGGAAGTCTGGAAGCTAGAAGGGAAGAAAGCGATAAAGATCTGGAAAACTTTAACACTATTTTAAAAGGAGGAGGTGCACCAACATCCTGGAAGAAAGCTGTGTTGGCTATCAATACCTAAAGACAGTAAAGACCCATCAGACCTATCTTCATATAATCTCATTTCAATTTTAAACCATATTTACAAAGTATTTATGTGCATAATAGCTAAAAGAATGGCAAAGGTGTTGCCAAAAATTATACATATGGATCAGTGTGGTTTTGTGGAGAGGAAGCAATTATTTAACAGAATTAAAAAATTAAATACATAAATAAATAAATAAAAACAATAGACCATCCAGAGGGAAGCAGAATATAAGAAAATACCAATGTTGTTGGTGGTTCTTAAGGCAGAGAAAGAATTTGACAGAGTAAGCTGGGATTTTATGAACAGGGCAATGTAGTATTTGCCTTTCTTGATTCCCTCATGATAACTTCTTAATTAACCGGAGTGTGCGGATGCAAGAAGTAAAGCGGAATCAGTCAGGGTTGTTCTCTTTTACCCTTCATATCTGCCCTATATTTAGAGCCATTGGCAAAGAAAATAAGAAATTGAGAAATTAAGAGGACATAGTTGGCATGGTAACGAAGAAAAGTTGGCTTTATTTGCAAAGGATATTACTCTGTACCGGATACAGCCAGAAAAGAAATCTCAGTGTTATGGAACATTTTCAGACAGTTTCAATTCTTTTCCAGATATAGAATAAATCAAAATAAAACACAACCATTAAATTATGTATCCACACACAAACTGGTTCAACAGTACCTGTATTTCTGGGGCCACAATAAGATATAGTCTTTAGAAGTATGGATTAAAAAGGCTTCTGTTATGGAAGCTAAGGTTATGTGGGAAGGGACTATATAAAACATAATACAAAAACTAGAATCTCTTGTTTATGGATAATAAGATACAAGCAGTGAAATGTTTTTTAGTCCCTTTAGTTTTATTTTTTTTTTTATCACCCAGAGGAGATGTTATGGGCAATAAAGAGTTGAAGGAATTTATCCAGGAGGGTAAAAGGGCAAGAGTTAAGTGGAATAAGTTGATCCTTCCAATAGAACAAGGAGGTTTAGGATTATCTGATTTGAAGGGGTACTTTAGAGCTATATGATGAAGGCTCATATAAACAACAAAAGCAGGTTATAATTCAAAGTGGGAAGTTGTTTTTCTTTCGGCTTTTCCAGGTTAGGGGTCGCCACAGTGGAACTCCGGTCTGCTAATGATTGGCAGTAGATTTTTATGGTGCCGAGGTCCTAGCTCGACACCCAACCTTCAATGAAGGCACGCCCATTCACGCATGTCATTCGAACGCTACTCGACCGCGGGGAGGACATACAGACTCCACACAGAATGCACTCCAGCCGAGAATCGAACAGGAGAACCTCTTGCTGTGAGGCGACAACGCTACCACTGCACCACCATAATTCAAAATGGAAAGTAATAATGATGAAATGGGGTTCAAAAAATAAAGACAGAGTGGGATTTTGGGTGCAGATCCTTAGGAGAATAAAGAACATGGCATTCATAAAGTAGCAAAAAGTATTCCAAGAACTAAGTCAAAGCAAGAAACAAGATTTTGTCAACAGGGATAACTTCAAGTAGGGATACATACAGAAAATAGGCAAGAGAGGGCTGGAATTTACTGGGGAAAATTGGCAAATGAACCAAGGTACTGGGAGCAAACAACCAGAGAGGGGAAAGATGATACAATGGGATGAGGCCAAGAACATGTTCGGACTGCAGGCTAGACACTGTCTTCCCTACCAAGGATTGATATCAGAGTATAGGCAAAAAGGAAGAGATCCAGGAATCTTAAGTGAAAGATCTGTTCTGGTGGAATTTTTAGTTGAATCTACAACAGAAGCTGCTGTAAAAAATAGATAATTAGTAGCACATATAAAATACTGTGTGATAACTATAAGAATCACAGGAGTTTAGAAAAGATTGGGAAGATGGACTAGAAATGCAGTTTACAAGAGAACAATGCAGGGGGACACAAGAATGGTTCCCAAGTGTGCAAAAAAGCCCAGAAGTTTTAGAATCCTTGCTTAAAAGTGCCTGCATTGGGATTTTATACCTCGCAGACTTCAAAAATTGTCCTCGGGTAGATAGCAAATGGAGGTACGATGGGGAAGAAATAACTGTGAACATATGTTTTGGGGGTACAATGTGTTGGCAGATTTTCAAAAATCCTTACACAGTACCCTGTCAGGAACATTGGGTGAGCAAATGACTGTAACCAAGGAATTTTTTTTTGAACTGGGACACAGAATCTGAATTGACTTTACACAGTAAGGCCTTGTTAAGTTTAATACTGTTGGCTGCCAGAAAAAAAAAAAAAAGTACACAATGGAAATCAAAGTCTAAACAGTATTCAAAGTACTGAATATTAAATTAGCAGGACTGCCAGATTTCCAAAACCAAAGGTTGAGACACCCTCCACAACTCAGCAAAAAACAGCATTTCACACTAAGTGACCAAAAGTCTCTCTCTTCCACTTTTCTGCACTGAATAGAAGTGGCTCCACTTTGCGATTTTTGATTGGCTCGTATGCCAGTACACCACCCAATCAAAAATCACAAAGCGGAGTCACTTCTATTCAATGAGGAACAGTGGGTTCACTAAATTCAACCAGGATTTTTTTTAGAAGCAATGCAGGACTCAAGATTGGTCTGTTGAACTCAGGACTGTCCTGCTCAAATAGGGATGTCTGGCAACCCTAATTATGAGTTAGAAAAAAGAACTGGAAGAGGGACCCTTATAAAAGAGGAGGAGGAGCAAATTACACAGAAATAATACAGAAACTGTCAGAACACTACATGTAGAATAACGTTCAGGAGGAAGAGGTGGTGGAGGAGGAGGAATGATACTTAAGGGAAAGCAGAAATTCAGCAATTCATGTAATGTTGGAGTGATGACAGTTACAAAGAAAGAAAAGATATGTGGTGAATAATATATGTAAATGGAAAAATTTTAATAATTGTTTGTCCCCCCCCCCCACGTCAATCTTTCTTATTTTCATTACATTAACAAGTCCAAACACAATCACATACTTCTCTTGAGTATCTGCCCTCGGCCAGTATTTTGTAGTATCCTGGTCGTAAAGACAAGTTCCTTATTGCCTATGTTGTTCCAGTCTCCCGTTACAACCGATACATCCTAGATGAAAGGTGTTCTTGTCTAACTACTTTTAGTGAACATATAATGTAGCCAGTGTAATTCTTACTCCCTTCCAACAACTGCTCAACACTAAAATCACTTCGTGTATTTCATTTATTCCTCAAATCTTTATTCTTATACCCTTTTAATAAGTATTAACAACCCTTTCCTTTGTTCTCCCTATGGTCCAGCAAAGAAAACCTTAACATTTTTCTTCATAAAAAATTTCATGCTCTCCATTACTCGGGTGCATTACTACAGTAAAAATAATTCAGTACCTTCTTTTATTATCCTTATTATTATTTTATTATTATCCTTATCTACTAATCCATAAATATTCCAAACCAATAAATTAAACTGTGCCACAGTAAACCTTACATTGTATTCTACTTGAATTACAACCGGTTAAAAGCTAATCCTTCATAGTTTCTAGCCACTTTTTTTGGCACTTCATATTTTGTGTACTATTGTTCCAAGTGAAAATTCTCAGAGCACACAGCAGCATATTAACTATTTATTTAACATTTGTTTACCGGGAAAGTCCGACTGGACACAGGTCCATTTTCAGCAGAGGTCCATGGAGAAAAGCTCCAACAATATGAAAAACTTATATACCCATTTTTGCAACGGTGCTGGCACTGTGTACAAAACAGTGCAAAGCATCTTCCAGTGTTCTCTAATTACTCAAATTCTGAGTTACTTCTTTAGGCTGGTCAACAACTACTATAAACCACACCAATAATATATTTCATTTGCCTGCCACAAGTGTCTCAAATACAGCAGCTATTTTTAAAAGGGGTAGCTTTATTATCCGGACATTGTGACTCCACCTTCCTGCAACCCAGAAAAGATTATCACGGAAGAAACTGCATGTCAACAGCAATGAGGTGACAGACCTTCAACTATATGAAATGAAGTTATTTACACACTGGTAAGTGCCTATCTCAATGATTTAACAGATTTTCCAATGTGTACGCTTTACATTTTAATTGCAAACAATCTTCTGTATTTAACCAACTTCCCTCAGTGCTTCTAGTGCAATGCAGTAGCACCTAGCCTTTCAGTCAACATACATGCCCAAAAGACTTAGCACATGGCCTACCAGAACTAAAATGCATACAATTCTCTCTAGTAGTTTCTTTGTTCATTCCTTCAATTCTCTCCCTTCCCTTACCAGCTGCCATAGCATCTTTGTCAAAATGTTACGCAACAACAAAGTCTGAAGGTAGCAACCGCCATCAAATAGCATGCATTACACGTTAAAAGATACAAATTAAAAAAAATAAGACAATGTTCCCCAAGGCACACAAAATGTTATTTAAAAATAGATGTTTATAATACTTTATGTTCTTCTGTGTAGTACTTACTGATTTAATTAGTTTTAAGGGATCATTCAGAAAGTTTCTTCTATATAGTATTATTTTATTTTATTTACATTTGTTGACCAGGAGTGTCCGACTGGACATAGGTCCATTTTCAGTGGAGGCACGGGGAGAAAAGCTCCACAGTTAAAATAAACAGACAGTAGTTACATTGGATTACATAGCAATTAACAATTTAACAAAGCAATTACTTGCAACATATTTACAGATGAAGAACATAGTACATCAGTAAACAACTACATAACAGACATTAACAAATGTTACAATAAGAAGTTCCTGCTGTATAATAAGTACTAGGCTTATGAGCATCTGAGCTTGCTATAATCAAGGTAGTTAGTGAGGTGGAAAGAAAGGTAGTGGTTGTACTTACTGATTTAACTAGTTTTAAGGGATCGTTCAGAATGTAATTTGCCTACATCACACCTTTTGATATAAATGTATTTTTCTTTATATAGTATCATTAAATGCCCCAGTGCACTGCTTTTCATGCATCCTTCCATTTTTCTTAAACATTCCATCGCTTTCATTTTAGCCATCACTTTCTTTTGGAAAACAGAAAAAGGCTTTGCAGGAAATCTCTCCCCAAAGTACACAGAATTTAACCCCTCTGTGCCTGCCAAATGGCTGCATGTTCCCTCACCACAGCTTGCCACCATCAGCCATCCTTTTCTCTTTGCTAGTTCATCTGGTACCTGTAGAGGATCTGGGAGTTTTTTTTTTTTTTTTTTTTTAATCCAGATGGACAGAAGAGCTCAAGTAACCCAGAATACAACACCTTGAACGAGTTTCATCTCTATGAAAAGTCTTATGAAAAGTAGGTAAGTATATATAGGCCTTAGCTGCTTTCTCAGCCTAACACTGGAAATATTTACCCAATGTACTCTATTTTAATACTAGAAATAGAAAGTCCGGTCCATGTGCGGAGGCATTTTTCATATTCTTAATCCTTCCCTTCAGATTTCTGTAGTAGTATTGTAAACAAGTTGCCCTGTGTGTTATATCCTCAAGTTCAGACAGTTTTTATGCAATCTGTTCATATTTAAGTTACTCTTCTACCCCCCCCCTTCTTTTCAGTGGTTTGCATACCAGACATTTTCTCGACAGCCTGGTTAAAATTTCTATTTCTTGAAGCCTTCTGTTATTTGTCCTGACCGATTCCAAGAGGGACCCTCTTATCTTAAAAATCTCAGACTACATTTGGTCATACACTCTCTCCCCCTCTCCAAGATCGAAGTTCTCTCTTTCAGATGCCATTGCATTTGCTTTTCCCACCTCTGCTGCACAGTCTCCCAAGTTTTCACAGTTACTCTTACTTTTAGTTCACTTTTTCCCTTTTCTTTGTTGACTTTCTTGATGAAAGACATTTCACCTATCAGCTCAATGTATAGTAGTTTTCAGGCTTTTTCCACATATCTGTTTTTAGCTGTATATACCACAGCTACCATCTTGGTACTCCCCAAAGTGTACGAATATTGTCCAAAACAATGTCCACACACAATCTCAGGGTACCCACTTTGAGTCAACATATGGAACAGTGGACATACAAAACTACTACTTAGCCTACTGGTCTACATCACATAAATTCTTTCACAACCAAAATATGAAATACTGTCAACCTAAAGATGCACACAGGGCCAAGCATGAAACTTCCGTCCTCCACAGAAACACACACACCATACATGCTGTATCACAGTTATGGTTACATCATGCATGGATCACACATCCTGTCCTAGATGGAAGGACATATTGTGTGACAATGTTCGTCGAGTGACATGCTCATGCTGGCATTAAATGTAATCAGTCACACTGCATGTCCTGCAGCTTCACCAACATACAAGCTGTCATTCAATACTGCAGATTATTACAGGTCCTGATGCTCAAAAAGCAGGTTATACAGACCAAAGTAAGGAGAAACTACAGCTGCGTACACTTACCATGAATGTAGATGTTAGAGTGTATTCACTGTTGCAGTCATCACACTTTGGTTATCTGCCTGCA